>NC_133151.1:34701050-35001050 GCF_048418815.1 Hemitrygon akajei | reverse complement strand
CAGAATGATTTGGTTGCTCTACCCCTCACAGTGCGATGTCCGTGCCTGAATGGTCGGGAATAGCGACGTAGCAAGGGTTCCATAATACCTGCCAGTCACGAATGTGAGGTGATCAACTGGGGCTTGGTCATTGCGCTAAGGAAATGCTGATGCCTTTGATGTCAATCAATGCGAGCTGCTCATCTGCTGTTGTGTTTTGGGAATAAAAACTAGAAATATGCTTCTGTGAACTTATCCATAAGACCATAAATTCTAACACGTATTTCCCTTCCTTATTACTGACTCAACCTGAAACTAACTTTTAGGGATTCCTGCACAGGGACTCCAAGGTACCTTTGCACGTCAGCGTTTTCTATATTCTATCCATTTAGAGCATAGTCAACCCTTCCCTTCCTTCTACCAAAGTCCCTGACCGTACACTTCCCTTCACTTTATTCCATCTGCCGTTCCCCCGAATCTATCAAAGACTTTCTGCAGCCGCTCTACTTCTTGAAAACGACTTGCCTCTCCATATATCTTCAAAGGGTCTGCAAGTGTTGCAAAGAAGCCAACAATTCCCCAATCCAATTCACTGAAATATAACTTAAAAATAATAGATTCCAAGATAGACCCCTATGGAAAACCAGCAGTCATTTCTTTCCACTCTGCCCTGTCTGCATAAAAGCCATGGCTTTACCCATACTTGAAGCATTTCTGTAATACATGGGCGAGTAGCCTAAAACTAGCCTCATGCTCGGAACCTTGTCATAGGTATTCTGAGAATGCAAGAACACGTCATCAACCGATTCTCCCTTTTTTTCAGAACTGCTTATTATTTCTTCAAAGAATGCAAAAATGTTTATCAGGCAAGGTTTTCCCTTGAGAAAAGTGCTGTGATCCGCCTACTTTCGCATGTGCCTCGAATTTCCCCTAGACCTCATCCTTTATAAATGATTCCAACATCTTTCCAGCCACTGAAGTCAGAACAATTGGCCTGTAGTTTCCTTTCTTCTCCCGCACTCCCTTCTGGAAGAGTGGAATTATATCTGCAATTTTCCACTCTCCCGAAACAATTTCAGAATATCCCCATTCTTGAACAATCATTACTCATCCCTCCACGACTACTTCATCCAGCTCTTTCAGATCCCTGGGTTGTGAACCATCTCGCCCTGGTGACCTATCTACTTACCGCAAATCTCTTTTTCTCGATACACCAAGGGAGGTAACAGGCTGGATACACCAAGGGAAGTAGCTCTTGTGACAGGCTGGGGTACTAATTCCATTGCGAACTAGACACCAATGGAAAAGGACGACCCGCTCATCGGATGTATGGGTACAGGGAGGCTAGTGCATATCTCCGATGTTTGCTGGTGATCTGAATCCGGCATAGATTGGTGCCGCTTAGCCCAGTTCCTTTTCTCCATCGGTATGATGTAATATTTCCTACTGGTCGATCCCTTTAGTTCCATTATCCATTCTTAATCCGACATCAGTGCATCCCCTTCAATGGTAAGATGAGACAAATATCATTCTGGTGGAGAAGCACGGCTAATCCGTCTGGATAGTCTTCAACTTGACAGGTTAAAAGTTGATTTTGTTAAACTGGTGATTTTTCCCCTTCGCTACACTCTTTTTTTTTCTCATTGCTCTTACTGAATTCCATCTTGCCTCCTCTATTCTCCTCGCCTGCCTATCGCCTCTCTGGTCATCCCACTCTCCAATATCTTCTTCAATCGCCTTCCAGCTTCCCCTCCACCCAACTTCTTCCGGTTTCCTGCCCCTTCCTTTCCTGATGAAGGATCACGTCTCGATACGTCGACTCTTTAGGCCTGTCGATAGGTGCTGCCAGAACTGATGAATTCCTCCAGCATTTTGTGTGTGTTCCATCGACCCTTGCACCAGAAATGCCTCATGGTCTAAATGCCCAATGTCGTCTGCCATCCATCTGTTATTGAGAGTGAGTTATTCTACGAAGACCATAAGACGATACGACATTGGAGCAGAGTTAAACCTTTCGGCCCATCGAGACTGCTCTGCCATTATATCACGGCTGATCTCTTCCCCCCTCCTCATCAACATTCATCTCCCCTTTCCCATTAAACATTGACGCCCTGGCCGAATGAGAACATATCGATCTCCTCCTCAAGAAAAGCCAACAGCCTGGCCTCCACAGCTGCCCGTGGTCACAAATTCCGCAAATTTACCGCTTTCTTGCTAAAATAAGTTCCCTATATCTCTGTTTAATATGGACGCCCCTCACACTGTGATATGTTTTCCGAGATTGCCACACCATGGGAAGCAACCTTGACACAGCTATTCTGTCTACGCCTTTCAAGACTCAAAAGAGTTCAATGGTATGGCCCCCTCATCCTGCTAAATACCTGTCCTTGTTCAGGATCATCAACTGTGCCTCATATGGAAACTCTTTCATTACTGGAATCATCCTTGTGAACTTCATCTGAACCCACTCAAATGCCAGCAAATCGTTTCTCAGATAAGGGGCCAAAACTGTCCACAAGGCTCAAGGTGAGAACTCACCAGTGCCTTATAAAGCCTCAGTATCACTTCCCTGCTCTTGTATTTTAAACCTCATGAAATTAATAATAACATTGCATTTGTATTCCTCACCCCGACTGTATCACCACCGACTAAACCTTTGGGTTGTTGTGTGCAAAGTCTCCCATTCCCTTTCCATCTCAGATGTTATAGATGATTTGCCCATTTGAAAATTGTGTGCACATTTATTACTCCAACCAAACTGCATGACGAAGCATATCCGACCATTGTACTTAATTTGCTACATACTTCCCCATTCTACTAATCTGCATGTTCTCCTGCAGGCTTACTTAATCCTCAACACTACCTGGCTCTTCACCACTGTTAAAATTATCTGCCAACGTGGCAGAAACTTATCTATTCCATCACGCAAATCATTGATATACAATATAAAATGAAGTGCTCCCAAACCCCCCCCCCCCGCGGAGCACAAATAGTCAGCGGGAGCTAACCAGAAATGGTTCCTTTCATTCCCACTCACTGCATCCTACCAATCAGCCAATGCTCCAACCATGCTGGTAATTTTCCCGTTTGGACTCTTAACAAAGACAGCAGCCTCATGACTGCATCCCCCATTTTCTAACCTGCTTGGAATCTCCCCCAGGCCTGAGTCGACGTAGGAGCAGCAACAGTAGCAGCAGCAGCAGCAGCAGCAGTAGTAGTAGTAGTAGTAGTAGTAGTAGTAGTAGTAGTAGTAGTAGTAGTAGTAGTAGTAGTAGTAGTAATAGTAGTAGTAATGGTAATAGTAGTGTAATTTCCGCAAATAATTCCCCTATGGAAGCCACGTTGAGTTTACCCTACCTACTCCTGTGTCACCAAGTACTCCATAACCTCATCCTTAATAATTGACTCGATTGTCATCCCAAAAACTGAGGTCAGTCAAACTGGTCTATAATTTCCTTTCTGCTACTTTACCGGCTTTGTTAATGAGTGCTGTGATATTTGCAAATTCTAGTCCTCCCGAACCAAGGAGTGTCTAATGATTTTGACAGGTCATTGCTAATGCTTCCCCTATCTCTACCATTAGCTCTTTCAGAACCATATGGTGCAGTTCACCTGGTTCAGGTCACTAATGTAGCTTTAGGTCCTCCAGCTTTTTGAGTAATTTCTCACTTGGAATAATAACTACACCACTTTCTTTCTACACACTCTTCAACACCTGGGAAGTTACTAGGATCTTCCACAGTGAGGACAGATGAAAAGTACTCATTTAGATCGTCAGCCATCTCCTTGTCTCCCGATATTATTTCTCTGAACAATATTTACTAGTGGTCTTAAATCCACTCTCATCTCCCTTTTATTCTTTATATACTTGAAAAATCTTTTACTATCCACCTTGATATTTCTTACAAACTTGCTTTCATATTTTAAGTATTTTCCTTCTTAATGCTTTTAGTTGTTTTCTGCAGGTTTTCAATGCTTCCCGATCCTTCATCTTCCCGCTATTTTTGCTTGTTTTACGTCCTCTTTTTTGTTCTCACATTAGCTATGAATATTCGTATCAGCCAAGGCTGTGCTTGTTTGTATTTGAGTATTTTTTTGTTTTTGGAATTCATCTACCCTGCACCTTTCTCATTTTTCCCAGCAACACAAACGATTTCTGCTCTACTCTCATCCTTGCTGGCATCTCTTTCCAATTTACTTTGTCCAACTCCTCTTCCATATACTGTAATTTCCTTTACTCCACTGAAGTACTGCTACGTCAGACTTAACTTTTTCCCATGTTAAAATTCAAGATGAACTCCATCATATTGTTATCACTAACTCCAAGGATTTCATTTACCTAAAGCTTTGTATTCGCTTCCAGTTTATTACATAAAGCCCAATCCTGTTAATCTGACCCCAGAGTAGGCTCAACGTCAAACTGCTTTAAACCGTTCTCAGGGGCATTCAGCAAAATCACTCTCTTGAGATCCGTTACCAACTTTATTTTGCTAATCTACCTGTATCTTAAGATCTGCTCTGACTATTATAAAATCGTTCCTTTGCCACGCGTTTTCTATTTCTCTAATCTATATTCCATCTACTCTTTGGAGGCCTGTGTATAACTGACATCAGGGACCTGTTACCCTTGCAGTTTCTTAACTCAACCCACAGGAACTCAACATCATCCAATCCCAGGTCACATCTTTCTGACGAACTGATGCCATTCTTTACCAGCAGAGCAACGCAACCGACTCTGCCTAAATCCATTTCCGTCCGATGCAATGCATAAATTTGCATATTCTGCTTCCAACTACCGCCATTTTCAGGCGCAATTCAGAGATGTCCACAACATCATACCCGACAATCTCTAATAGTGCAGCAATGCCATCCTGCTTATTTCTTTTGCATTGAGATATATTACTTTAAGTGCTGTATTTGCTACCCTTTGTCATTCCGCACCCAAAATGCACTGATACTTTTCCGGCTGGCTAATATTTTGTTCTATCATCTACTTGCCCTCTAAATTCTCTCTTCATGTCCTCTTCTCCAAGGCATATGGCTGTCTTACCCACCCAACTCTCTCACCCCCCGATCCAAATTTCTGTGGACGCGATTGGAGACGTCCCTGACGATGGGACCAGCAAGACCTGAACGTATTGTATTTGAATGCACGCAGCATAACAAATAAAATGGACGATCTGGAATTTCAGCTACGGTTTGGCAAGTAGGACGTTGTGGCCATCTCTGAAACTTGGGTAAAGGATGGCTGCCATTCGGAGTTCAATGTATCGGAACGATAGCTTAGTGGGCACACCAAATGATAGCTTGGTGTGGGCCTGTGTATCAGAAATAATATTACGTCATTAGAAAGGGACGTCATAGAATCGGAATGTGTGGAGTCTCTATGGGTTGAGTTTAAAAATGGCAAGGGTAAAAAGACACTAATGGCAGTTGTAAACAGGCCTCCAAACAGCAGCTGGGATGTGTATTACGAATTATACTTGGAGATAGAAAAGGCGTGTCAGATGAGCAATGCCATAATAATCGTAGGGGATTCTAACATGATCGGGAAAACCAGGCCAGTACGGGAATTCAAATGCGAGAATTTGTAGAAAGCCGAATGGATGGCTTTTTAGAACAACTTGTTGTGGAGCTCATTAGGGGATCGGCTGTGTTTGATTGGGTGCTGTGCAATGATCAAGAGGTGATAAGAGAGTTTACGTTTAAGGAACCCTTAAGGCACAGTGATCACTATATGGTTGAGTTCACATTGAAATTTGAGAATGAGAAACTAAATTCCGATGTGTCAGTATTTCAGTGCAATGAAGGAAATTACATTGGCTTGAGAAGGGAACTGGCCAAGTATGAATGGAAAGGGACACTAGCAGGAAGAACAGCACAACAGTAATGGGTGGAGTTCCAAATAAGAAGCAGTTTTCGAATGGAAGAAGGACACTACCGTGGCTGACAAGTGAAGTCAGAGCCAAAGTAAAAGCAAAAGCGAAGGCATAAAAGGAAGCCAAAGTTAGAGGGAAGTCAGAGAATTAGAAAGCTTTTAAAAACTTGCAGAAGGAGGTTATTAGGAAGGAAAAGATTAATTATGAAATGAAGCTGGCGACTAATATCAAAAATGTACTACACGCTTTTGTTAAATATATAAATGATAAAAGAGAGTTTAGTGTACATAAAGGACCAATACAAAATGACGCTGGAGATATCGTAACAGGAGTCACAGAGATGACAGAGAAACTAAATGCGTATGTGGCATCAGTCTTCACAGTGGAAGACATCTGCAGTTTTCCTGACAGTTAAGACTGTCAAGGAAGTGAAAAATGTGCAGCAGAAATTACACCTGAGAAGGTGCTCAGGAAGCTTCATGATCTGCATGTGGATAAATCTCCTCGATCTGATGGAATGCATCCTCGGGTTCTGAAGGAAGTAGCTGGAGAGATTGCGGAGGCATTAGCAAAGATCGTTCAAGAATGGATAGATTCCGACATGATACCGGATGAATGGAAAACTGCAAATGTTACTCCGCTATTTAAGACGGGTGGGAGGCAGCAGAAAGGAAACTATAGACCTGATGGCCTAACATCAGTGGTTGGCAAGTTGTTGATATCGATTTGTAGGGATAAGATTACGGAATACCCTGGGGAACATGACAAGATCGGCCAAAGCCAGCATGGTTACCTGGAAGGAAAATTTGCCTGAATAACCTATTGCAATTTACAAGCAGGGCAGAAAAAGGAGTTGGCGTAGATGCTGTGTGCCTGGATTTTCAGAAGGCCTTTGAGAACGTGCCGCACATGAGGCTTTTTAGCAAGATAAGAGCCCATGCAATTACAGCGGAGTTACTGACATGGGTGAAAGATTGGCTTATCGGCAGAAAACAGAGTGGGAATAAAGGAATCCTATTCTGGATCTCTGCGGGTTACCAGTGGAGTTCCACAGGGGTCAGTGTTAGGACCGCTGCGTTTTACGATGTATGTCAATGATTTGGACTATGTGATTAATGGTTTAGTGGATAAATTTGCTGTAATACAACGATAGGTGAAGGAGCGGGTGTGTCGAGGAAACAAAACTCCTGCAGAGGGATTTAGATAATTTAGGATAATGGACACAGAAGGTGAAAATGAAATACAATGTTGCAAAGCGGATGGCCATGCACATTGGTGGAAGAAATAAAAGGGCAGTCTATTATTTAGATGGGGAGGGAATTCAAAATGCAGAGATGCAGAGGAACTTAGGAATACTTTTGCAGGGTACCCTAAAGGTTAATATCTTGTCTGAGTCGGTTGTGAAGAACGCGAATGACATGCTGGCATTAATTTCTAGAGGTACAGAATATAAAAGCAGGGATGTGTTTTTTGAGTCTCTATAAAGCACTCTTCAAGCCGCACTTGGTGCACTGTGTGCCGTTTTGGGCTCCGTTTTTAGAAAGGATATACTGGCATTGGAGATGGTTCAGAGAAGATTCAGGAGAGTGATTCCAGGAATGGAAGTATTACCATCTGAGGAACGTGTGGTACCTCTTGGTCTGTATTCTCTGGAGGTTCAGGAGAATGAGGGGTAATTCTGAATTATAAAAGGCCTGAACAGACTAGATATAGTAAGCTTATTTCCCATGGTAGGGGAGTCTAAGACAAGAGGGCACGACTTCAGGATAGAAGGACGTCCATTGAGAACAGTAGTATGGAGAAATTAATCTGGTCAGAGGGTCGTAAATCTGTGGAATTTGTTGTCACGGGCGGCTGTGGTGATTGGGTGCATTTAAGGCAGAGATAGATAGTTTTATTTGTTTAGCCAGGGCATCAAAGGGCATGAGGAGAAGGCAGGAGAGTGGGGATGACTTGAAGAACTGGATCAGGCTATGATTGAATGGCGGAGCAGACTCGGTGGGCCGAATAGCCTGCTTCTGCTCCTATATCTTATGTTCTTATGGTCTTAAGGCAACCTACCACCAGCTTGTCTCATTCAGGTTCACAGAATCTCTGTCTGTTCCTCTGACTATTAAGTCCCCAATAACGTCCGCTCCCGTCTACTGCATCTTTCCCTTCTACTCCAAGGAGACATGCTCATTGTCAGTAACCCGGTCTTCGTGGCATTCCCCTGGGAGGTTAGCCCCCACAACAGTATCTAAACTGGGATATATATTATCGAGGGGAAAGGCCAGAGGTGTGCTCTGCGCTAATTGTCTGTTCACCTTTTCTTTCGTTCTCCTGAAACGTACATAGCTGCACCCCACCTGCAAATTAGGGGTCACTACTTACCTGTAACTCTGATCGATGATCTCATCATATTCCCATAAAATCCAAATGTCATCTAGCTGCAGATCCTGATCCCTAAACAGGTCTTCAAGTCGCTGCAGCCTGATGCACTTCAGGCAGATGTAGTTCCCTGGGAGACTGTGGATCACTCACGACTCAAATATTCGGCATGAAGAGCACAGAACGGCTATTTAAGCGACAGTACGTACCCCGGACAGAGTAGGAAAACATGACAACGTAAAAGAAACTTACCCGGACAACCTATCCCAAGCCAATGTCATTTTCAAGCTGAAAAGGCCTCAGCCAAAGCTCGACACTCCCTCAAAGAACTCCATCCGATTTTTCAGGCAGGATTTGCTCTCTAGAAAACCATGCTGACTTTGGCATTTGTCATGTGCTCCTAAGCGCCCCGAAATTTTATCCTTTCTAATGGACTTAAACATCTTTCCAAGTACTGAAGACGCAAACTGATTTTCAATTTATTTCTTTTCCCTCCCTTCCGTCTTTATGTGTTTGAGTGGCATTTACAATTTTCCAGTCCTCAGGATCCATTCCAGAAACCGGTGATTCCAGAATAATCATTCCCAATGCCTTCAACATCTCTTCGGTTAGATCTTTCAGCACCCTGGAGTGTAGTCCATCTGGTCCATGTCACTGACGTGACTTCCCGAGAATCTTCTTCTTAATAATAACAATTAAACTCACTCCTGCACCCGGTGACACTCGGGAATTCTGCTGGTGTGTTCGACAGCGAAGGCTGAGGCAGCGTACTAATTAAATTCGTCTGCCGTTTCTTTGACAACCCGTCACTTCCTTTGCAGAGTAATTTCGCAACGATATCCGGTCTCGTCTCTTTTTGAACCCCCTGATACATAACGGTAAAATCATCCGATCCGATGTCACCATTTTCTAACGAATTGACTTAATTTTTATCAGTATAGCTACTCCACCCCTTCTGTTACCTACCCCTTTCATTAGATAGAATGTGTATTCTTGAATGTTATGCTGCAAAAATGATCTTCATTCATTCATGACCATGAGATGCCCACAGCACCATAGCTGCCAAATCGCCAAATGCGACGCAAGATCACTGACCTTATTCTATACACTGCATGCATTCAGATATAGCACCATAGATGCATCATCCTTATTGATTTTGGTCCCTGTTACACTTAAGCAGATCCCGCCGAGTGCAATTTTAGAGAGAAATGTTAAAAGAAAAGAAACTGTGCAGATGCAGCAACAAACAAACAACAAACAATCAGTAAAAAAGAAGCAATAATAACACTGATAACATGAGTTGTAGAGTCTTTGCTGGTGAGATAGTTTGTAGAATAAGTTCAGTGTTGTGGTGAATGAGGTTGTCCACAATGGTTCTGGTTGAAAGGTTGGAACTGTTCCTGAACCTCGTGGTGTGGAACGTAACGCTCCTGCACTTTCTTCTTGAAGGCAGCAGTCAGATGACATGATAACATGATTGGTGGCGAATGGCCTTGATTTTTATGTTTTTTAAAAAAATTTGCTACTTTAAGTTTAGTAGTTGGGTCGTTATGGAGCAACTTTCTAAAACTCTTGGTCGGCCTCATCTGGAGAATCGGATTCAGTTTTGGTCGATCCACAATAGGGAGGATGTGGAGGCCTCGGAGAGGGCAGATTACTAGCTCACCAGGATGTTCCCTGTATTGCAGTAAATGCCAAGATGATTTTCCCATAGTAGGGGTGTCAATAACCAGAGGACACAGTCTCAGAATAGAAGCACAAACCTTTAGTGCAGAGATGAGAAATAATTTCTTTCCTCTATTTCAGCACAACATTGTGGGCTGAGTGGCCTGTTCCTCCGTTCTGTGATCTATGTTCTGTGTTGTATGTTCTATGTTCTGTGTTGTATGTTCAATATATTGTGTATTATGTGAGGTAGTGAGATTTTTGATACAATATCAAAGAAAGTATGGTTTGGCTTTTAGAGCGGTCAGTGGAGGTTCGCGAGAATGATCTCAAGAGAGAAACAGTTAACATCTGAGGAGGGCTTGACGGCTCAGGACCTGTCTTCACCGATATTCATTAGAATGAGAGTGAATCGCATTGAAACCTATCAAATATTGAAAGGCCCAGACAGAGTGGGCGTGGAGAGGAATTTTCCTATAGTAGGATCGTGTAGGATTTAGAGGGCATAGTGGTTTTCCCTTTAGAGGAAGTTTTATTGGTCACAGGGTGCGGTGAATTCTACGGAATTAATTACCACAGAAAGCAGTGGAGGTCAAGACAGAGCGATATAAGAAGATAAGATCTTAATAAATAGGTGCAAGAGCAGGCCATCTGGCCAGTTGAGCCGGCTCCGCCATTCAACAAGATCATGGTTCATCTGACCATAGACTGATCTCCAACTATTTGCCTGCCCTCCCCCACAGCCCAGTAACCTTTAATTCCTCCAGTATGCAAATATATGTCCAACTTAAATATATCTATTGAGGTGGCCTCCACTACTTCATTAGTTAGATAATTCCACAGATTCACCACTTTTTTGGAGAAAATAAAAACAGTTCCTCTTCATCTTCCTCCTAAATCTTTCCCCCCGAATCTTGAGGAAATACCCCCTAGTTCTAGCTTCACCTACCGGTGGAAACAACTTCCTGCCACTATATCCTTTTTTATGATTTTATAGGTTTCTATAAGCCCTTCTCTCATTTTTCTGAATTCCAGCGAGTACAGTCCCAGGCAACTCAAACTCTCCTCATAGACTACTCTCTCAACTCTGTAATCAACCTGGTGAACTTCCTCTGCATCGCCCCTAAAGCAGGTATATCGTTTCTCAAGTAAGGAGAGCAAACATGCACACCGTACTTCAAGTGTAGCTTCAACAGTACCCTGTGCAGTTGCAGCATAGCCTCCCTTCTCTGAAGCACAGTCCCTCTCGCAAACGAGGGACAACATTTCGTTAACCTTATGATAGGCTGCTGCAAATGCAAACGAACCATTTGTGATTCACACATAAGCACTCCGAAGTCCTTCTGCACATTTTTACCATTTGAATAATAATCTACTCTATCATCTTTCCTTACAAAATGGATACCTCGCATTTCTCAACATTGTACTCTGTCTGACAGACACTTGTCCACTCAATTAACCTACATATTTCTTTCTGCAGACTCTCTGTATTTTCTGCAGAATGTGCTTTTCCAGTCAATTTAGCATCATTATCAAACTTTGATACACTACTCTCGGTCTCCTCTTCCAGATCGTTATTGTATATCTTGAATGGCTTCGGGTCCAGCAACGACCCTTGCGGCCCACCGCTCACTACTGATTACAAACCAGAGTAACACCCACGTATACCAAATCTCTGCTTTCTATTATTTAACCAATCATCTGTCTAGCCCAATACTTCACACTCAACTCCATGCATAATTATGAGCCTTTTATCTCGAACACCTTCTTGGGATATGTGAAAAAAGACGGAAATTGGAACTAGACAGGAGAATAGTTTAGCTCATGGTGGAGTGGCGGAGCAGACTCGATGGGCCGAATGGCCTACTTCTGCTCCTTTGTCTTGTGATCTTGTGATCTTGTGAAATCCAAGTAAATAACGTCCATCTGTTCTCTTCTATGTACTGCTCTCGTTATCTCCTCAAAGAGCTCGAATTAAGTTTGTCAAACATGACCTGCGCTTGATGGATCCATACTGCGTCTGCCTGATGGATCGCTTCTTTCCTGATGTACTGCATTAATGGTAAGACTTATATAGTATAAATGGTAAGACTCTTGGCAGTGTGGAGAATCAGAGGGATCTTGGGATCCGAGTCCATATTACACTCAAAGCAGCTGTGCAGGTTGACTCTGTGGTTAAGAAAGTATATTGTGCATTGGTCTTCAACAATCGTGGGATTGAGTTTAGGAGCCGAGAAGTAATGTTACAGCTATATAGGACCCTGGTCAGACCCCTTTTGGAGTACAGTGCTCAGGTTTGGTCGCCTCACTATAAAAAAACATCGAAAGGGTGAAGAGGAGATTTACAAGGATGTTGCCTGGATTGGGGAGCATGCCTTATGGGAATAGGTTGAGTGAACTCAGCCTTTTCTCCTTAGAGTAACAGAGGATGAGAGGTGATCTGATAGAGGTGTATAAAATGATGAGAGACATTGATCATGTAGATTGTCCGAGGCTTTTCCCCAGGACTGAAATAACTTGCCCAAGAGGACACAATTTTAAGGTGATTGTACGTAGATACAGATAAGACGTCAGGGGTAATTTTTTTTTTACGCAGAGATTGGTGAGTGCGTGGAATTAGCTTCAGGCGACAGTGTTGGAGGCCGGTACGATAGTGTCTTTTAAGAGACTCCTGGACAGGTACATGGAGCTCAGAAAAATAGAGTGCTGTACGTTTTCTATGTTTCTATGTTTCTATGATGCCTCGCTATTTCTTCTTTATTGATAGCTTTCAGCATTTTTTCCAACTACAGATTTTGAACTACCTGGCTTATAGTTACCTGCTTCTGCCTGATATTTGGCGTCTTCCTAACCGCTGAAACCTGCCCAGAGTCCCGAGACTGGTGGTAAATTATTACCAAACCTCTAAAACTGTCACAGTTTCGATCGTTAATTCCCTATCTTACTCCTAATTTCGTTCGATTGTTCCGACAGTTAATTTCCAATTTGCTTCCAATTCTCTCTGATGACGGCACTCCTGGTTTCCACGAAGACCTGCAGCAGAAGAATCCCGGCGTTACAACCACTAGTCGCTAGATCGTTGGTTTTGCCTGTGTGGTGATTAATTTTTCCCGGTCGCTTAGAACCGTGTGCTCTATGTTTTGCTCCAATTTCAGGGTTGACCTATGAAGCCCCGTCTCTCCGTGTCAAGGCTGGGTGTCCAGGCTCTGTGTCAATCTTCCGTGTCAAGGTCCCTCCTGTTAGCTGTCCAAAGTTCACGTCCGCGTAAGTATCCTAACTCATTATCAATGCTTGTGTCCTGCACTGGGCTCACAATGGACCCAGCGGACACGAATGTCCTGCAACAAGACCTTGTAGCCAACGCCCCTTACTGGGTCTGCACGGTCGCTTCTCCGGAACGTCAGGGAGAACGCCCGTTCCTTGTCTGCTGACGTAACAAAGATCTGTGACCAGGTAGACTGTGTGTCCACTCATTTGACCCTATCTACTGCTGGAACACTGTCTAACCAGCCTAGACAGCCTGTAGTGGCAATCCCCTTCGTGTCAGCAACACCCCCGCCAAGAACCACGGCACTACGCTGGGGTTTTGGGGAAGTGCCAGGCCTACTTTCTACAGTGCTCCTTGGTATTCAACCAGCAGTCATCCACGTACTCCTCAGATAGCTTATATCACGAAGTTGTTGCGGGGAAATGCCTAAGCGTGGGATACAGCTGTCTGGGATATCAACCGACATATGCTGTACTTTCAGCACTTTCATCGCGGAAATGAGAAAGATCTTTGTCCACCCCGTCCGTGGTAAAAATGTCGCTAAATGTCGCTAAGCGTTTACTCACTTTGCGTCAGGACTCACGCAGTGTTGCCGAATATTCCATGGACTTCCAGACGTTTGCGGCCAACTCGGGGTTGAACGGCGAGGCACTCGAAGGGGTGTTTCGGAATTGCCTCAGCGACATGGTGAAAGACGAGCTGGCGGCAAGAGATAACACCTGGATTCTTTGATCTCCCTAGCCACTGGGTTGGAAACTCATCTTCGAGAACGCCATAGGAAAAGATCTGGTCGTCCACCAACTTTGGCCACTCCACGGCACGTTACCGTATCCCTCCAGCAAAAGCCTCTCTTCTCCTCCTCCTCCGAGAATAGCTCCCAGCACGGCCGTTCCCACTGCCCTGGGAGAGGAACCCATGCAGCTGGGACGGAACTGAATTTCTCCACAGAGCGACTCCGGAGATTGAGAGCGGGGGAGTGTCTCTATTGAGGCCTGTTTGGCCATTTCCGTGTTACCTATCCGCTTCGGCCAAAAGAGAAGGCTCACCAGTAGAAAGGGGTACCCTGGTGAACCAAGCAATATTCCCTTTCGTCTCCCGAACCCGTATGCAGATCCCAGCTACTTTATGTTACAACCTCTCAGCCTCTGTCAGCTCTGGTGGACTCCGGCGCTAAGGGAAACCTATTGAATGAAATAGCTTCCCGGGCCGGAATACCTTGGGAGCCCGGGCAATGGACAGTAGAATTCTGTCCCGAGTCACAAGCTGCACACCACCCCTGTCTCTTATTCTCTCCGGGAAACATCGGGAGCAGGTACGAGTTAACTTAATTTCCTCTCCTCAAAATCCGATAGTCCTTATCATCCGTCATAATCCCCGCATTGACTGATCTACCGGGACGATAGCCAGCTGGAGTCCGTTCTGTCACGCCACTTGTCAACAATCGGCCCTGTCGCCTATGAAAATCACCGCGGCTTCGACTACCTCTGAAACCCCCGACTTATCCAATGTTCCAGCAGAGTATCACGACCTGGGGGAAGGGTTTAGTAATCAATGGGCTCTTCCCTGCCCCCACAACGACCTTACGATTGCGCAATTGACGTTCTCCCCGGAGCTCCTCCACGCACCAGTCGGCTGTATAACCTGTCCCGGCCAGAAATGGAAGCAATGGAGGCTTACCTAAATGACTCTCTCGCAGCTGGCATTATCCGACCCTCATCCTCCCCTGTAGGCGCTGGTTTCCTCTTTGTGGGGATGAAAGACGGTTCACTGAGCACCTGCATTGATTAACGGGGCCTTTTTAGCATAATCATAAAGAATAAGTGTCGAGTCACGTGCTGCAATGTCAGAGACTGCTGCTCAGAACAGTATCCTTTAAAAATTCGCTTTCACAGTCTATTTTTTAATTACTGTTGCAGCTGTAAAGTGTTACTGTCCGTGTAAGATGTCAATGCAACTTAAAACGAAGTTTGGATATATTAATAGGCATTTGAGTTCGCAGTGGTCCGGGCAGACGGCCTCCAATCAAAATGGCTGAGGACCATCTGAGGGAGACCAAGAAGAGGTGAGTCATGACTTGGCTGATTTACATGGGGCTTTGAAAAAATCTCGGACCTCCTGGTAGGCCTTGAAGATATACGCCGATCTATATCGTTAGTGCAGTCAAAGCTGTCATCGCTAGTAGCCAGGATTGCAGATGTCGAGAAGTGGGATGACTATCTGGAAGCGGCAGATAGGGAACGAGAAGTCAACCCATTGACTACCAAAGCGTATATTGACCAGCTACCAGATAAACCGGAGGACATGGAGAACCGTAATCGGCGCAACAGTCACCGAGTCGTCGGCATTGCAGAGGGAAAAGAGGGGCAGGCTTCCATCTCGTTCAAGGATAAACTGGTCTCGGAGCTTGTCGGCGATCGGGAGGAAAAGCCTGAAATAGAACGCGCACACAGAGCGCTGGGCCCAAGACCCAGTAACGGAGAGAAGCCTCGGCCTATCCTCGCAAGGTTCCTCAGCTCTAAGGATCGGGAATTTGTGCTGCGAGCGGCAAGGGTCAAAGACAAGTTTTCCTGGGAAAACAATCATGTTCGGATCTTCCCGGACTTCTCCAGACCCACGCAAGTAAAACGACGAGAGCTTAAAGAATGTAAGAAGATACTTCGGGGGAGGAACTTGACCTTTGCACTGCTTTACCCAGTCCAGCTAAGAATAGAGAATAACAACGGTTTCAAGTTTTTTGAGTGCCCACATAAAACAAAAAAAGGAGGAAATTTGGTAGCATAAATAAGTTAGTTAAATTGTGCAGGATGTGAGTCGGGTTGTGTTTCATATTTTATTTTAATTTCTTGCCAGATTCTATTGCACTGAAGCTACCTTATTTTCACTAGGGCTGACATGCTCTTAAGTGTGCTGGTCTGGGCGTTTCATGGACCATAATCCTTTCTGGAAGGGATGTTTGACAGAGTTCTGTGGCCAGTGTTGCGCGCGGGAGTTATATGCGCCATTTTGTTACTTTTCAGTTTAAACAGGTCAGTATCAAAATATTATAGTGTATTTACTTGACTGTCCTAACTATGACTTCTCTTTTCTTCATATCGATATTTTATTGAAAAAGAACATAAAACAGACAAAGTATTCCCTCCCAACCCGCCCCCCTCCCCACCCACAAACCTGGTATTGTAAAAATTTCTTCCTCCTTCACAATTGAAAAATAGAAGAAATAAAATTCGATCAAGTAAGGTATAATGTCCTAATCTGTATGAATAAAGTATATATTACTACACTAAGCAGATGAAAGAAGTACGGGAAGACAGACATCCGTGCTACTTCAGGAGCCGAGGAGGTGTAATGATGGCAATAAGGCCAAAAAGGATCCCCATATGTTTTCACATGTTGCTGGTTTCCTCCTCGTCTATACAATATCTCTTCAGGTTTATTACAGGATGTTAACTCATTTAACCACTGCCTGTGTGAGGGAAGAAATTCAGATTTCCAGCTTTGCAGGGTACGCTTTTTCCCAGCTGTAGCCACAAGCAATATAACGTATTTTGTATTGTAATTTCCATGAAGACCTTGTAAATCTCCCAAAATCCAGACCCTATGATAAAATGAAATTTCGGTTTTTATAATATCCGAGGTTATTCTAACAATTTATTTTCAAATGTCTTCCAGATAAGGGCAATTCCAAAGCATATGAACTGAGTCTCCGTCACAAGATTTACATCTCTGACAAACATGTGTATAGCCTGTATAACTGTTATGGACCCAGTGTCTAATCGGAAAATATTTAAATAAATTATGATATGGGAGATTAAATTTACTTGACAATTGTTGAAAATTGGCAAGGTTATTTTGGCTATATAAATCTTCAACTGTTTTTATACCACTATTAACCAATTTGTTTTAGAATTCCATCTGCAATCAGATGGGGGATATTGGGGTTGTTCCACAGAGGAGTTTTCCACAATAATGAGGTACTTATACCGATAACTGCATGAGGTTCTTGCCATATTGCAAAAGAATTTAAAATGATAGGGTAACACGAGTGAATCTGCAGATGTTGGAAATAAATAAAAACACAAAATGCTGGCAGAACTCAGCGGGCCAGACAGCATCAATGGGAGGAGCTAGTGACGACGTTTCGGGCAGAAACCCTTCATCAGGAGTCACTCCCATAGATGCTGTCTGGCCTGCTGAGTTCTGCAAGCATTTTGTATTTTTATTTAAAATGATAGGGTTCTTAGTAATATTTAAGTGTGCTTTCTTAGATGTTAAAAAAGGAAGATCTTCTAAGTAAACATTTTTTAACTGATGTTGTTCAATAGGAAGCCTTCTAGTCTCATCATTCTCAGAGTTCAACCAACACCATATTGGACGAAATTGAGTTGCATGGTAATAACAGTTATAATTAGGAAGATTTAATCCACCCTTGGAGTAAGTGGCCTGAAGGGTTGAGAGATTGACTCTAGGGACCTCACCTTTCCATAAAAAGCTGGAACGTTATTATCTTTAATGATTTTGCCTGCGGATCTTCTAATTTATATGCCTAAATATTTAAATCCATTCGAGCACCATTGCAAGGGTTTAACTGGGTTCTTAATGTTATTAACCTGTATATTAAAAGACATGACTAATTTATATCCAGAAGCAGCACTGTATTGTTGGAAATATTGTAGAAGGGAGGGTCATGACTTTTCTGGATCAGACAGGAAAACTAAGAGATCGTCGGCGTAAAAGGCTAGTCTTCATTTAAACCAAATTTAGTGCCGCTAATGATGGGATTGAAACTAATAACAATAGCCAGCAGCTCAATAGCTATTAAGAACAGCAGCGGAGCACTTGGGCAAACTTGGCGGACTCCTCTAGATAGCGGGAAGGTACCCGACAGGACTCCATTAGTTAGAATTTGAGCTTTAAGACCAGCAAAAAAAAAATAAAATAAATGCTTCAATGTATTTAATAAATCTCTCTTCAAAATTCATTGTTTTAAAAGTTTGTAAAAGGAAGGTAGGTTCTATACTGCCGAACGCCTTCTCTGCATCCATCGACATTATCAACATTGGATCATTTTGCATATGAACCTCTTCCATTATGTGAGAAAGTTTCCGTACATTATCAGATCCACATCGATTTCAGACAAAACCTGTCTGCTCAGCATTAACGATTTTAAGGATAATGTCATCTATTCTAAATGCAATTAATTTTGATAAAAATCTTGTAATCTGAATTCAAAAGACTAAGAGGCCGATAAGAAGTACATTTTGAAGATCCTTCTCAGATTTTGGCAGTAATGTTATCGTTCCATTTTCCAGAGAACTAGGCAGAGTTCTATTAATCAGTGTCTCCTAAAACACATTTATTAAAGGAGTTAAAAGCTTATCTGAAAACACTTTAAAGCATTCAATTGGAAAGTCATCTCGCCCCGGAGCTTTATTGTTCTGTAGATACTTCATAGCGCCAGCAACCTCTTCTTCAGCTATATCAGAGTCAAGACGATCTTTATCCTTAGGATCTAACTTAGGCAGATTTAACAAGTTCAAGAAACGTGTTGCTTTGGTATTTTCTATATCATGATCTGTCTAATATAGCGTTTCATAAACCTTTCTGAATTCTTGATTTATGTCCTGTGGATTAATGAGGGTTATGTCATCATCCGTAACAACAGATTGCATATATCTATCGGTCCCTTCCTTTTTTTATCTGCTAGGCAAGTAAATTACTAGTTTTGATTCCGAATTCGTAATAATAATAGTTAGTCCTGGCCCTATCTGCCTCAGCTTTAATTATTGTATTGAATCCGTTTTAAAGTCAGTATATTAAGTATTTCTTCACTTTTAGTAAAATCATGTTCACGTTCAAACATTTCTAAACTCTTCCTCTAAAGATACATGAGTTTTCCTTTTGTTCTCTTATCTTATGTGTGCTATATGAAATGACATCCTCTCATATACGCTTTTAGAGCCTCCCATATGTTAGCGTAGGAAGAAGAATTTGAATTAGTTTCCATAAATAAATCAATGTGGCCGTTCATAAATCTGAGAAATCCGGGATCATTAACTATATATGTTTTAAATCTCCAATTATAAGCTGATGATTGTGTAATATCCATCCTCCAAGTCATCCTTATTGGATTATGGTCAGAAAGTATAGCTGGTAGGTATGAGCATTCAATAACTCTGGATACCATACTTTGGATATTAAAAACATATCAATTCTAGAATAGGAGCTGTGGACCTTTGAAAGGAAGGAAAAGTCCTTTACATTTGGATTGAGTTGACGCCAAATATCGCAAAAAAAAAAAAACAGATCCCTCATGCCCTGAACAAGCACCGACGCTGCTCTTGAACGATTAAAAGATCTTGGTGTGGATCGATCCATTGTTGGGTCTAAGACCAAGCTGAAGTCACCACTAACCAGACAGTTGTTCAAAGCTGTCGTAAATTTTAATACCAAATCATTAAAAGAAACTGATCGTCATGGTTGAGGCCATATACATTAATCAATGTGACCCTGTTCATATTTTGTTCACAATTAACTAAAATAAGTCTACCGTTATTGTCTTTTTCTGTTGATATTGATTTAAACCTCACGTTTTTATTGACGAGTACAGCTACTCCCCTTGCTTTTGTGGTAATTGAAGAATAGTAAACACGTCCAACCCAATCCCTTTTTAACTTTTTATGTTCTGTGTCAGAAAGATGAGTCTCTTGTATAAACGCTATATCAGTGGAATGTCTCTTTAAATATGTAAGATTTTTTCCCTCTTAATTGGAGAATGAATCCCCCTTACATTCATGGAGATTATTTTAAGTTGACTAGTCATCCCTTAAAGAAAAAAAATAATAGATACCTCAGAGCATAAAGATAGTGTGAAGACTGTAAGAGCAATTAAGAAACAAAACCATTCTTGTATGAGATCCACCCATTGACGCCCTCTAGACTAAACATCCCCGGTGGGTAGGCTACTCTCTCTAAATATGCAAGTGTTCTGAACAGTTACAGAAAAAATATAGTGAGCATTAAACCATATTAATTAAGAATTCTCGGTTCTACAACTTCTAAACGAGTACAGTCGAGGCCTAGGAGCATGAACATAGAATCTGGCAAAGCAACTTGAACGGAACTCATATTATAACATATAGAAATGCTTAGTAAAAGGAACACCGTGAATCAAAAACAGCTCAAGGCACAAGTGTGAGACGAAATGTCATCAAAAATTAAGGAGATGCACCTTCCACAATAGCCAGGTGGGAAAAAATCCATATTGTGAAACTTACTCGTGTCCTCATATCAGTCACAGCAGTACGTACAATAATCACTTAAATAAAAGTCACTCAAACATCACAGTAACACGTCCGTTGTGCAAAAAGCAAGATGACTATCAGTCATTATTATTGATAACTTCCCAAAGGTCCATTACTGTATCAGGAGTAACAAACCACTTGGTGACTCCCTTATGCATAATCCGAAGTTTAGCTGGGTAGTGCAGGGAATAATCAATGCTCCTTTCCCATACGGTCTACTTAACCTCTTTGAAGGTGTCCTTAAGGCGTTGCAATCTCGGACTGCAGTCGGGAAATATGTAAATCCTGTTATTTTCATAGTGAATCACTCCTTTTATATGGCCAGAGGCATAATCTTCCCCTTGTTCTTAAAATTGAGCAGCTTTGCGATTATAGGTCTCGATTTCCGTGAGTCGTCACCACCAGTGGGGAGTTTTCCCAGGCGGTGGGCTTTCTCGCAGGTGAAGGGAGTAGAAAAGTTTTCAACGCCAAAAGTTTCTGATAGGATTCGCTCCAAAAATCCAGCTGAGCCGCGACCTTCAGATTTCGCTGGGAGTTTCTGAATCCGAATATTGTTCCGCCTACTCCTGTTTTCCAGGTCGTCCAACTTGTCTTTCAACAACTGCGCCTTTTTTTCCCAATTTCTCGAGGTGCCTGGTGACTTCTATTATGTTGTCTTCACTGGCAGATACACGCCCCTCCATTTCCTTAACTTGGTCAGCTGGGGTTGATAACGCAGACTCTATTTTAATTAGCGAGGATTGGATGTTAATCATTTTAATGCCGATTTGTGTTGATGATTCTACCGTGCTTTCCCGAATGATCGTCATGACTGTCTCGAGGGAAAGCTTACCCCCTTTTCCAGAGTCGGCCGCCATCTTAATAAAACTCGAGGGTCTATTTGTTCCTTCAGTTGACGATAAAAATATTATTCTTACTTCTAAGATTATACCTTACCATGCACGATTAGCAAGTGAGATTTGTTTTAAAAATTTTAGGAATGCGCTTTTAACAATAACATAATAAAATAAAGTTAACTATTGAGACACACTCGGGGAGCTCACGCTAGCATGTCTTACCTCGTTGCTGCCTCATGTGATCTTGTTTCCATGTTTCTGTAACACCGAGCAGATCTGGATGCCGGTTAAACAGCGTGATTCAAGGGAAAGGTGAACCATCTGTGGTAAACAAAAGAGGTCAAGGATATAAGTAAATTTTGCAGTATCTACTGAAAACTAAATGACCAGAGATGGAGGAAGAACAGTATTCCGGAAACATTTTAGGAACCAGCAGCAAGAGATGAAAAATAGAAAGTTAACAGCGAGATGAAGATATGGGTATTAAAAATAGAAAATTGTGTTTCTTAGGTCAGAAGTGAGATGTTGCACTTTTAGAGATCAAACATAAAGGGACCAAAGGATCTAAGTTCATAGCTCCCTGAAAAAGGTCACACCAATTGATATGGGGGTTGTGAAGGTGTGTGGATACTTGCCTTAATTAGTTCAAATACTGAGTGCAATAGTCAGGCAGTTATGATGGAGCATCATAAAACTGTTTCAGCTGCATTTTGAGTATAGCATTCACACCTGGACGCCCAATTGTAGGAACAATATGCAGTGTTTAGAAGTGTGCAGATGAGGTTTACAAGGATGTTTGTTAGAATAGAAAGCATATTCTATGTGGTCGGTTGGAGAAACTTTTGTTTTTTTTTCTCTGGGGAGTTGGTGAGAGGAGATAAAATGAAAAGTTATATTTTTGATAGACATCGATAAACAACAGGTATCTTTCATCCGGTATAGTAATCACAATTAATAAAAGGGATGCATTTAACGCAAAAGGGCGATGTTCAGAGGAGGGGTTGTTGTCACACACAGGGAGTGGTGGATGATTGAAATTTTCTGCCAATCACGTTGATACAGGCAATCATATAGAGCTTGTTAAGAGGCTCTTAGACAGGCACATGAATGTGCGGAGGCAGCAGGGATAAGGATATTCAGTAGGCAAATGGAATTAGCTTAGTGGTGCCTTTACTTACTAGCTTAGTTACTTCAACACAGCTTTGTGGTCTGAATGGCCTATTCCCATATCTTGCTGTAGTATATCTGAGTCAACACCAAATCAGAAAATCTAATGGGACGAAAAGCAAATTTCAAGAGGTCCCATACTGCAGTCCATTGGAGTTGGGGTGGGAGGATATGTTGATGAAAGGAACTGGCTGGAGGGAAAGTGAGGACGTTGAAGTTAGTCAATATACACAATGTCACAGTCAGGTCCCAGAGCAATAGAAAACAGCAAATAGAACATAGAACATAGAACAGTACAGTACATTACAGGCCCTTCGGCCTACAATGTTGTGCCGACCCCCAAACCCAGCCTCCCATATGACCACCACCTTAAATTCCTCCATATACCTGTCTAGTAGTCTCTTAAACTTCACTAGTGTATCTGCCTCCACCGCTGAATCAGGCAGTGCATTCCACGCACCAACACTCTCTGAGTGAAAAACCTTTCTCTAATATCCCCCTTGAACAACACTCCCCTTACCTTAAAGCAATGTTCTCTTGTCCTGAGCAGTGGTGTCCTGGGGAAGAGACGCTGGCTGTCCACTCTGTCTATTCCTCTTAATATCTTGTACACATCTATCATGTCTCCTCTCACCCTCCTTCTCTCTAAAGAGTAAAGCCCTAGTTCCCTTAATCTCTGATCATAATCCATACTCTCTAAACCAGGCATCATCCTGGTAAATCTCCTCTGTACCCTTTCCAATGCTTCCACATCCTTCCTATACTGAGGCGACCAGAACTGGATACAGTGGCCTAACTAGAGTTTTATAGAGCTGCATCATTACATCGCGTCTCTTAAACCCTATCTCTCGACTTATGAAAGGTAACACCCCATAAGCCTTCTTAACTACCCTATCTACCTGTGAGGCAACTTTCACGGTTCTGCGGATATGTACCCCCAGCTCCCTCTTCTCCTCCGCACTGCCAAGTATCTTGCCATTTACTTTGTACTCTGCCTTGGAGTTTGTCCTTCCAAAGTGTACCACTTCACACTTCTCCGGGTTGAACTCCATCTGCCACTTCTCAGCCCACTTCTGCATCCTATCAATGTCTCTCTGCAATCTTTGACAATCCTCTACACTATCTACAACACCACCAACCTTTGTGTCGTCTGCAAACTTGCCAACCCACCCTTCTACCCCCAAATCCAGGTCGTTAATAAAAGTCACAAAAAAGTAGAGGTCCCAGAACAGATCCTTGTGGGACACCACTAGTCACAACCCTCCAATCTGAATGTATTCCCTCCACCACGACCCTCTGCCGTCTGCAGGCAAGCCAATTCTGAATCCACCTGGCCAAACCACCCTGGATCCCATGCCTTCTGACTTTCTGAATAAACTTACCGTGTGGAACCTTGTCAAATGCCTTACTAATTTCCATGTAGATCACATACACTGCGCTACCTTCATCTATATGCCTGGTCACATCCTCAAAGAACTCTATCAGGCTTGTTAGACTACACCCAGCATGGGCACGATATGCGCTTCACAAAGCCATGCTGACTGTCCCTGATCAGACCATGATTCTCTAAATGCCCATAGATCCTATATCTAAGAATCTTTTCTAACAGCTTTCCCACCACAGACGTAAGGCTCACTGGTCTATAATTACCTGGACTATCCCTACTACCTTTTTTGAACCAGTGGACAACATTCGCCTCCCTCCAATCCTCCGGTACCATTCCCGTGGACAACAAGGACATAAAGATCCTAGCCAGAGGTTCAGCAATCTCTTCCCTTGCCTCGTGGAGCAGCCTGGGGAATATTCCGTCAGGCCCCGGGGACTTATCCGTCCTAATGTATTTTAACAACTCCAACACCTCCTCTCCCTTAATATCAACATGCTTCAGAACATCAACCTCAGTCCTATTGTCCTCACCGTCATCAAGTTCCCTCTCAGTGGTGAATACTGAAGAGAAGTACTCATTGAGGACCTCGCTCACTTCCACAGCCTCCAGGCACATCTTCCCACATTTATCTCTAATCGGTCCTACCTTCACTCCTGTCATCCTTTTGTTCTTCACATAATTGAAGAATGCCTTGGGGTTTTCCTTTACCCTACTCGCCAAGGCCTTCTCATGCCCCCTTCTAGCTCTTCTCAGCACCTTCCTAAGCTCCTTTCCTGCTACCCTATATTCCTCAATAGGCTTATCTGATCCATGCTTTCTAAACCTCATGTATGCTGCCATCTTCCACCTGACTAGATTTTCTACTTCACCTGTCACCCATGGTTCCTTCACCCTACCATTTTATCTTCCCCACTGGGACAAATTTAACATCGACCACATGTCCATAGTGCATTTCCCTGCAAAGACAGGAACATCGATCCCAAGGTCTTTCTCATCAGTAACGCTGTTAAGGATCTGATGACGATTTAAGGGAATTGTAATAGTAAATGATGAATGTTTTTTGCAAAAAAACTGTACTCTGTTAGCGTGACTGAGTGGTGTCTGCCTGGCAGAATTGTCTGATAAACTGCTTCTTTTAATCAAGGACGGAGCTGTCTGATTCTGTAAAGTGACAGGTGTGTGTGTGTGTGTGTGTGTGTGTGTGTGTGTGTGTGTGTGTGTGTGTGTGTGTGTGTGTGTGTGTGTGTGTGTGTGTGTGTGTGTGTGTGTGTGTGTGTGTGTGTGTGTGTGTGTGTGTGTGTGTGCCTCACAACTAAGAATCGAAATAGAACTCCAATTATGGATAATGATGGTCTCTTGGAACTGTATAAATGTTGCTGTATGTCACCTGTATGTCACGAGCCCCACCAGAGTGCGAGAAACTCTGTCGCTCTGTTGTGTATGGCTACGAACGTCTCGATGGCTGAGTTCGAGCACTTAAGGTGGTGAAAAAGATAAAGTAAAGGGCTGTTTGTGGTGTGGTCATTGGTGTGGTGAATTTAAGTTTACAGATACTGCAGTTAACAGAGTACTGTCTCCTTGCATATGCCCTGTCAAGAAGCAATACCACACATTTATCTGAGTAAAACACTATCAGCCATTTCTCAAACTATATCTGTAAATGAACTGCAACTAAACTATGCTGTACTCTTTATCAGTCTTCTACATGTAAAGGGGGTTCCTTCTCTTTGTTACTGCGTATGTTAATCAAAATGGCTTCTTTGTTTTGTTAAAAGTAAGAATGCATCTTTGTTATGATAAGTGCTTTCTCTCGCAGTTTGTTTGAGTTAAAATTTTCTGATAACGAGAATTGTATTCGTTTGTTAACCATTTGGGATGGAGGTTATTCCTTCTTGTGGGTCTGTAAGCTAGTCTTGGCGGGCTTTCGTGGAGTCGGCGCGAGAAGGGGAGAGAGGGAGGACGCGATGCTGTAAGCTGGGCGACGGAGCGGACCCCGAGCGTGGGTCCGAGGCCAGTGTTTTCGGCGAAGAGAGGAGACGAAGACAGACGTGCCGGGAATGCTTGGTTGATCACTTCGGGTGGTCCTGAGCTACGAGTCGAGCAGGTCTGAGACTATCGAATATGCCAGAAGACTTCCTTAATTGAGCTCCAGCGGTTGTGCACGCAGTGGTTTGGACTTTGATAAGTTTGGTGCCTTTTACTTTTCCGTTTATATTGTATCTCTATGAAGTACATAGTTCCAGTAAGATCTATAAAGTGAACTCATTTAATCGCATTTGGTGTACTGTCTGTTATTTGGTGTGGTGGGGACATCACACAGCATTCACACAAGCTGATTACCCAGACTGGTGGGGCCGAAGGCTGCTCCCCCTAGACGGAAGCGAGTTGAGCGAGCCTGAGGCTTACCAGGGGGTTACATACACTAAAAGTACTAAATGTACTAAACATGGTGTCTACATTTTCATTGATCTACATCACAAACAGCAGATGGCGCAGCACCGATCCCTGTGCAACAGCACCAATTACAGACTTCCAGCTTGAATAAGTCCCTTCAGTCAGTACACTTTCCCTTCTATGCACAAACCAGTTCTGAATCCAAGTAGTCAATTAGCCTCAGCCACCCTGCATTGTAATCATCTGGAATAGCCTCCCATGTGGGACTTTGTCAAACGACTGAATGAAATCCATCATTTGCCCTACCCTCATCAATCTCTCTCAGCCCATGTCAATAAACTCAATCAAGTTGGTAAGGCACGACCTATCCTGCCGAAAACTATACTGGCTCTCCCTAATTATACCATGGGTTTCCAAATGTTCATAATCCTATCCTTCAGAAATGTCTCCAGCAATTTTCCTGCAACTGAAATGAGACTCATTTCCAGAATTTCCCCCTGTTCCTTCCTTAAATAGTACATCAGCCATTCGCCTGCTCAACAGGATCTCGCCTGTGGCTGGAGAGGACACAAATAGAATAGACATGGGCCGAGCAATTTTGTCTCTAGCCTCGTTCAACAAACTGGGGTAAATCTCATCAAACCCTGGGGACTTATCCACACTAACACTCATTAGGAGACCCTACACTTTCTCGACCATGACCTATAAATGCACAACGTTTTTATACAATCATCACTGATCTTCTGGTCTTCCATATCATTTCCGTTTGTAAATAACGAAACAAAGTACCATTAATCATTTCACTCACTTTCCCTGTATCAAAGCAAATGTTCTCCCTTTCTTAGAGTGGTCCTACTCTCCCTAGTTATCCTTTGCTCTTGATGTATGTTTAAGATGCCTTGCGATTCACTTTAATCCCATTTGCCAAGGTCCTTTCATGGCCGCGCCTGGCTTTCCAAATTCCCTCCTTTAGTTCATTTCTCATTTATTTATACCCTTCATGTGTTTCGTTTGAAACTACTTTTCGATTGTTTACATGCTTATCCTTGTGTCTTCTTGTCTAAATTCATTACCTGGCTGGTTATCCAAGGTTCTGTTACCTGTCCATCCCTGTACTTTCTTCTAACAGCTACATACCTTTCCAGTACTTTGTGCAATTGACCATTAAACACCTTCCTTTGCCAAAGAATAGAAGTTCCCAATTAAGTCTTCTGAATTCCTGCCTAATGCCGTCGTAATTTCCCCTACTCCAATTTAAAACTGTCCACAAACGCTACACCTATCCTTATTTATCGCTATCCTGAAAGTTAAGGGGTTGTGATCACTGAACACTATCTGTTCACCCACTCCAAGGTCAGTTACCTGGCCAGGCTCATTACCTTTCACCAGGTCTAGTATGACTCTTCCACTCATTAGACAGTCGACATATTGATTTAATAAACCATCCTGGTTACATTTAACAAATGTTGCCCCATTTAAATCTATTATACTAGGATGGGGCCAGATTATACTAGAAAAATTGAAACCACCACACCACCCACCATAATAAAAATCCTATTATTCTTACACATTTCCTTAATCTGATAAAATATCTGTTCCTCAATGTTACGGTGGTTATTTGGGGTCTGTGGTAGAATCCCATCAATATGCTTACACCCTTTCTGTTCCGGAGTTCTCTCAAAATCGACTCAGTCTCTGACCCCTCCTTTATGTATAACCTGTGTGCAGCTGTAATATTGTCCCGGATTAGTAGCGTAATTTTCCTCACTTTTACCTCTTTCATAACTTTCCTAAAACTTCAAAAATCTAGTACATTAATCGCCCATTCTGCCCATCTCTCAACGAAGTCTCTGTAATGGCCGCAACATTGTAGTTCCATGCACTCTAAGTTCGTCATTTTTACCCATAATAATCCTAGCATTAAAATACACACACTTCAAATTCTCAGTTTAATCTACGTATTAATTTGATTTTACCTGTAATTTATCTTTCTGTCCAATGCATCACGTGCTGATCTGGTGCTTCAGTTCTTTGCCACCTGCATCACAAGCTTAAAATCACCCCCTCCTACACCCAGCGCTCCCCACCCCCCAACAACCACAATGTAGCATTCGCAAAGCTTCCAGCCAGTTTTTCGGTGACATTCCAGTTCAGGGGTAATGTGCCCATATTGTGCAAGTCACCCATTCCCCTGAAAACTTTCCAATGATTCAAGTACTTGAATTCCTGCCTAACTACACCATCTCTTCAGCCACTCATTTACTTGAGTTATCATCCCATTCCTGCCTACACTAACCTGTGGTACCGTGAGTAATCTTCAGATAACTACTTTGGAATTCTTTCTCTTCAGTCTCTTTCCTAACTCTATATACTTTGTGTGGGATCTATTCCCGCTTTTTGACCATGACATCGGTGACAATTTGCACCACCATCTCTGGCAGTTCACCCTTCCCCTTGACAATATCCTGCAGCGATGGGAAACAAGGAAGTCACTGTGGTCAGGATCAGGGCCATATCCACAACAGTTAC
The DNA here is from genome assembly GCF_048418815.1 of Hemitrygon akajei. Classification (NCBI taxonomy): domain Eukaryota; kingdom Metazoa; phylum Chordata; class Chondrichthyes; order Myliobatiformes; family Dasyatidae; genus Hemitrygon; species Hemitrygon akajei. The sequence continues at coordinate 34,972,275 of NC_133151.1, read as the reverse complement.
GAGTTTCTGAGACTTGAGCGCGAGTTCCTGATCATCCACTGGGGAACAGCTCCCTGGTCGTGAAGTGTCCTGAGGGAACATGTTACTTTGGCACTTGATGTTTTTAAGGCAATATGTGCAAATGAACAGAACTCGCTCCTTTGCTGATCTCACGGTCCCTTTATACACGGGAACTGGATTTCGCAGCTTCTTCCTGCTCATTATGCACAAGGTCACAACTGAGCGCCCAAGCAACCACCATGTTATGCACGTGATGGACAGTAGCTGAATTACATTCTCTGTAATTGACAGATCGTTACCGTTAGATATGAATTGATACTGCAATAGTATTTGTCATGTGTGACTTCATTTTCTTGGAGTGTTGGAAGGCTAAAGTGATGTTTGAGATTTTAGAGATTCATGAAAGTCATAGATGGATAATGGGAAACTCTTCTGTTGAAATCGAGAGGGTACATGTCAATGAGGAAGTCAGGCGATGCAGCTGGAGAATCTAAGCAAGGCCAGATATACATAACAAATGGTGGAATGTGAAGAATCACACAGGGCCAGAGGGACCTTGGAAAATATGAAGACAGATCTCGGAACTTAGCGTCTTTGTTCAGTCCGTCTGTTACGAATCGATGGAGCCTCGATTTCATGGGTGAAGCTATTAAATGTCAGAGTAGAGAGTTCAGTTGCAACTACAGAAACACAAGTCTGGCCAAACCTGAAACGCTGTGTACATTCCTGGTCATTATACCACAGCGAGATACGGACGCACCGACATTAAAATCTGGAGGAGGAATCTGCACTTTATTCTGCATTCTATTGTTGCACGGGATATGGAAAAAAATCTGTATTCACTGTCTGCAAGTCCTTTTTTTCACTCTGCCTCAGTACAGCGTCTCTTTACCAAAGGTCACTGGAAGAATTAAATAGACTCCAATAACGTAAATTAACAATCAGTTGCTTGCAAATACATTGTGTGCAGATGGTCCCGCTTCCGATTTAATGACCTTTGAAGTGCTAATCTTTAAGAGCTATTATTAATGCTTTTTGAGATAGTGATTTAGATGCATATCATATTTTTTACTGAGTTAAGTATTGTATGTAATTAGTTTTGCTACAACAAGTGTATGGGACATTGGAAAAAAAGTTGAATTTCCCCATGGGGATGAATAAAGTATCTATCTATCTATCTATCTATCTATCTATCTAATCTTGATACAGTATAACCAACTTCATTCAAAATATCACTATATATTTAAGTTAGCTGCAGGTAGTTTAAAATAGATGTGAAATGTAGCTTCAACAAATGTGCAGGTAATTATATATGACGATTCAATGCCAGTGTTAATGAAAAATACTCAAAATTGCATGAATCACATACACTTAAACTGTATCAGTGATTAACAGGTACAGAATGAACCCGACACACTCACAGTGTACCAGGGACAGACAGGGACAGAATGAACCCCACACTCTCACACTGTACCAAAGACGACAGGTCCAGAATGAACCCCGTACCCTTGCATTGTACCAGAGACTGATAGATAACAGAATGAACCCCACATTCTCACACTTTACAATAGACTGACAGTTAAAGATTGAGCCCTACATTCTCACATTATGCCAGAGTCTGACAGGTGCAGACTTGAAGATATGTAATGAAACCTCTCGTTCTCCTTCTCTCTCTCTCTCTCTCTCTCTCTCTCTCTCTCTCTCTCTCTCTCTCTCTCTCTCTCTCTCTCCCCTTCTTCTCCCCTTCTCCATCTCCTTCTGCTGCCCCCACTTCCTTTTCCCTCATTCTATCCCTCTTCCCCTACCTGTGTGTGTGTGTGTGTGTGTGTGTGTGTGTGTGTGTGTGTGTGTGTGTGTGTGTGTGTGTGTGTGTGTGTGTGTGTGTGTGTGTGTGTGTGTGTGTGTAATATGGAGTTCAAGGACTCACGGGCAAATCAAAATTCGGAATTGCTCAGGCAGGAGTTAGGCCGAATCAGAGTCGGCCGAATCCGTTCACGGATGAATAATTAACCAACATAATCGTGTAAACTGTAAATGTGGCTGCTCCGTTGAAAAGCTCAGTCATTGTAATTAAAGCTCCAGCATTATTTCTGCCCGATGAGTCACTGATGAGGTGATGCCCAAGAACGTTAATATAATTGTCTTCAATCGGCTGAATATTTACATCAGAGGAACAGATACGAAATGATGGAGGAACTAAGCAGGCCACGCAGCATCTACGGAAAAGAGTAAAATTAACTATTTGGGCCCACTGAACTCCGCCAGCATTTTGTTTGTGTTGCTTGGACTTCCTGCATTTCAGTTCGCCTTTTGTTTATGAATTACATAAAAGAACGCATTAAATTAAAGTGTTTGCTCAAGTGACCGTGACTAAGAAAGTTAGTCAAGTGTATAACAGTATCTCTGGAGACTGATCCTCCGTACAAATAAGGACCGCTTTGAATGTATCAGCTCAAAGTGACTGCCGGAGATGTGAATTCAGGAGCAGCAAAAATCACAGATTCGCACTGAAATGATGTATGAACTCATCTGGCGGATAGAAGACGTTTACTATCCTTTGATTTCAGCTTTCGGAATTCCCGGTAAGCCGCCGGTTCATCTGCTGTTGGTGGGAATTGAAGTTTAATTCCAATGCTGTGATTGTTTCTGTCGCTGCTTTCCGGTGTCATCTGTGCAGTCTCAGTGTTCCGCTTTTCAGGAATTAGTGTAAACACCGGGATTGTGGATTCTGCAATCCGGATCTAAATACAACCCGCTGCAAGAGCACAGCATATCCCATGACTTCAATGGAACTGAACGTGTCAGGCAGCGTTTTCCCAGCCGGTTGTGATCAATAATGGGATGTTAGGGACTCGGTGCTTTTAGTCCTGTAGCAGCTGCACTGCATTTGCAAATATTATGTTTATACAGCCCGCGGAGATGATGCCAATAGATTGTCTGTATTGGTCTGTGTTATGCCGTTGGCCCCCTCCTTTGTGAAAATCGCAAGAACTCTAGTTAAGGGGGGTCAACTGACCCAAGAGAGAGAGACGTGCGAAAGACCACGTTCTCCCAAGAAGCAGAATAAAAGTGACTTTGACTATTGTCTCATGGAGACCACCTGAAAAGCCCTCGGGCAGAGTGGGCTGGTTGAGAGAGAGATCGCATTACCTGCAACTTGATTGACACCTGCGATCCCGTGAAGAAGTATAAAGGCGGGTCTGAGGGGAGGACCCTCAGATGCACCAAGGAAACACACGAAGGAGAAACGCTAGAAATCCTGCGACAGCGTTTTAATAGCTACAGCCGGTGGTGGGGTTCGTGTGCGTCCTTCCCTTGCCTGGGATTGGCGACTTCACCACGGAAGACGGCCTAGCTACAGGGGAAGCCACAGATGAAAGTCCATTCCCCCAACGAGACTTCCGACTACCTCCTACACGTTGGAAAACCTGTCGGGTAAATGCTTCATGTTCTCTGTCTTTCTAACTAAAAGTGCACCAACGCGACACTTCCGCCGGCAACTAAGTGAAACTGCCGTGATCTAAAAGACTTTTAGATATCCAGTGAACGATATAAAATCTACATTACCCCTAGACGACGATCGAGCTTGTGTTTTGAATGATTATTATTACACCGGTGTTTTAGATTGAGTTTTGATGATCTGAATGTTTTGTATTAACCATACGTTTGTGCCCTTGTTGAATAAAACGGTTGAAAATAGTAGCATCCGACTCAGCTGATCCATCTATCTTTGCTGGTAAGTTACCTGGTTACGGGGTTTACGTAACAGTCTGTGAGCGATTTTGTGAGTACAGTGCAATAATCAAACTGTGGACTGGCAAATGTGTGGAGTTCCGTGTTGTAGCACGAAACTGTTGTGATTTTATTTAAATAAATGTGTGCAACATGACTGAATATAAAGCAGGTGATAGACAACAGAATTACCTTGTTGCAGAGCCGATTAACACAGTCGACGTGGTGCTTCGTAGATATCAATGTTGTGAAATGTATTATATTATACGTGAATCGGATACTGTTACAGACATCTGACTACAGCACCAACTTTGTTGCTGGTCTGTGAATTCCTCTCCCCTGCTCCCTGTGATGGATTCAGCTGGAAGCGTCACGTCTACCTGTGAGGTTGTGTCAAACTGCGCTGTATCTGTTGGAATCAATCAATGTTCTGTTGTAAATTCAGTGAGAAGGCAAATGCTGGATTAGGAAACAAACTCGGGGAATGCTGGAAACACGAAGCCCTTAGCACCTTGCATGGAAAGAGAAACCAGTTAGCACTCTTATCAGGCATCTCTCCGAGAACAGTTCTGAGGACAGATACTTTGACTGTTTTTCCACATATTCTGTTTTGCCTGGATGAGCGTTTCCAGCATTTCCTGTGTTTGTTCCGTCCGTTGGCTGTTATTTTGCTGACAGGGATCGCCATGGAAGTTGATAATTGTCTAATGGAAGAATCCCCCCCATCAGCGCCGTATTTATTCATTACTTCCAAACGAGGTGCGAAAGGAGCTGGAAGAATATGTTCCATCCAGTATTGACTCTGAGGATGTAGTTACAAAGTCTAAGCTTTCCGCTGCCACTTCACATTTCGGTCATCAGGAATTGGTTTTCAGATCATCTTGACCGTATTTTACAATGTAAAGTTCTTCCCTTTCTCCGCCAGCTCTGCGCCCTCTCTCGACCCTCCCACCGCTAAATACAACGATAAAGTGGAAATATTACGGGATCCCCTCAAACTGCTGCATTGGCTTCTGCTCAGTATTTTCTCAACTTGCTGTTCCCTGTCTCTCTTTCAGCGAACTTGGTGGCGATTGTGATCCTGTCCCGGGGAAAGTGCGGTCTCTCCAAATGTATCACTCGCTACCTGGTGGGAATGGCAGCGGCCGATCTCCTGGTCGTTATCTCGGATCCGCTGCTCAGGTTGTCAGTACGGATTTATTTCCCCCGATCATTCTTGCGAATTACTCCTGTGTGCAGACTCAGTGAATGGTTGGTTTCTGCCACCACTGCGAGCTCAGTCTGGCTGACTGTCGCTTTCACCGTCGATCGATTTGTGGCTATTTGCTGTGAGAAGCTGAAAACAAAATATTGCACCGAGAGAACGGCGGCTGTGGTTATCGGGACAGTGAGTGCGCTGGCCTGTTTGGAGGGTGTCCCCTGGGGCTTTGCATACGAGCCAGGAGAAATAATTGATGGTGTTCCCTGGGAGTGTGTTTATACATGGAGCTACAAAAACTCTCCCGCATGGTTGATATTTGCGATATTTCATCGCATTTTTAACCCTTGTGTCCCAATTATTCTGATGTTGTTGTTCAATATTCTGACTGTCAGACGGATTCTAGCGGCCAGTCGAGCCCGCAGGGGGCTCCGGGGACAAAAGAGTGGGGAGAATGACAAGGACCGGGAGTTGGAGAACCGACGCAAATCCATTGTTTTGCTCTTCAGCATAACTGCTAGTTTCATATTGTTGTGGGGAACATACGTGGTATTTTTTATTTACAGACGGAGTTATGTTGATTCTGTCACGCGTCCCCTTTACATCACAGACCGCACATCGGAAATGCTGCAGATTTCCAGTTCTTGCACCAACACGTGTATTTACGCCGTGACGCAGAGTAGATTCCGAGAGGATCTAACGAATGCCGTGAAATACCCACTGAACCGGATTTTGAAATTTTTGAAACGTGAGAAATAAATACTGTAAAGTATTACAATTCAGCTGAGTTCATTCTCCCTATTCTATACCCCCACTTGTGGGTAAATAGAAACAATGCGTTCAACAGAGTCGCAAAACAAGCACGAGCAAAACTTCAGATGCTCGAAGTACAAAATAATACACAGAAAATCAGATCCTGATGAAGGGCCTGGGCCCGAAACGTCGACCGTTTACTCTTTCCACACACAAAATGCTGGAGGAACTTACCAGTCCCGGGAGCATCTATGGAAAACAGTAAACTGTCGACGTTTTGAAGCGAGTCCCTTCATCAGAATCCTGTCAATTGTTTACACTTTTCCATTTCTTGTGTACTACCTTTAAGTTACAAGCCAGCTGTTTACAACTACTCCCGACGGCATCACTGTCCCCGCCATCACAGAGAAATCCATTTTGCAAATCACGTTCCGCCCTGTGAAATTGAAGCTTGACGAGAACTGTTACCCCTCTTCCCCGTTCCGTCAAAACTGCCTGATCTTGTCAGCGTGACCGCGAGGGAGAACGTGTGTGGGAGATACAGAGAAAGAGAGAATGCGTGAGAGAGGGAGAGAGAGGGAGAGAGAGAGGGAGAGAGAGAGAGAGAGAGAGAGAGAGAGAGAGAGAGAGAGAGAGAGAGAGAGAGAGAGAGAGAGAGAGAGAGAGAGAGAGAGAGAGAGAGAGAGAGAGAGAGAGAGAGAGAGAGAGAGAGAGAGAGAGAGAGAGAAGACAAGATGGGGCCTTGTTAAAGAGCACAGAGGCACAGAAGGGCAGCAGTGTGTTTACTTCAGTTCAAGGTGTAGAACAGTTAAGCAGATGTACATAGAGCCAGGATTAGTACATGGCACGTTGACTCATCCATTACAGATATCTGGCTGAGTGAAGGACAGGTCTGCTATCTAAACAATCCAGGATTCCGAAGATTCAGGCAGTCCAGAGGGAGGTAGTTGGGGAGCTATACAGGCAGAATATCGCAAGGTTGTGTTGATCCCGGAGGCTCGTCCAGTGAAACATTTTGGGTAGAGCCCAGGAATAAGAAAGGTGCAATCACTGTGATGGGATTACACTGTAGGCCAGGGGTGTCAAACTCATTTTAGGTCACGGGCCGGATTGAGCAAAATGCAGCTTCATGCGGGCCGGATCAGTCGGACGCGTGCAAGCGCAGCTTTCGTTGCCTCCGTTTTTTCAGCCTGCTCTCATGTGTCTCAGTCTCTGCTATAACTACAAAGTGTTTCACTTTACAAATTCCGTTTCTTATGAAGAAGACTGCCGAGCAAGACTGCCGAATAAACACTAAAAACCCTGAAAACCTGGTACCTGAATAAACTCAGCATTAGCCATATCATACGCTATAGGCGCTTCGATTACTGGGGCCAGCTTTAATAGTGATTAGATAGTATCTCGCGTTTGACATATATGCTGTAGGCCTTCCGAGAGCCGGGAATAGAGATCAACAGATATGTCAGCAGGTTATGGGCTGATTTCTGGTGTGGTACCACTTGTGTTGAAAGGATATTCGTTGAAGATCACTGTTAGTGATACTTCGTGTGTGTTGGAATAAACCCAAGTGCTGAATACGGGCGCGGAGGCCGAGTCGGGAGGCGTTACGGTCGTAGCCAGCGTGGAATTGGTGCCAAGGGAGTCTTTACACGGGGTCTTGGTTTCCGTAGAGAATTCAGGAACGATGCTGGACTCAGAACGGGTAGTCCTAAGAACCATGGAACGAGGTTACTCAAACAGGAGTCGACCAACGAACTGGCTGCTTCTAGTTGTGATCACAGTGTCTTTATCCTGCAGTTTCTAATGGGAAACAGGTGTGTGTAGTTTAGTGGAACCTGGGAATGATTGGACATTAAATGTGGTGATTGAGGCCCAATTCCTGAGGTAAATTGTAAGGTGCCAGAAGGGACCATGGCAGTGTGTGGAGTGGAAAACTTCGGAGATAAAACCTACTGCTATTGCTATTTTGTATTGATGTCGTGGAATCTGTGGGATATTGACGGATTTGCCTTCTCACAACGTTCCCCTTTGGATGACAAACATCTCGCATTAATTAAACTGTGCATCTGAGCTGAACTTTCTTACACACCATCGTAAGACTGTGTCAATTTCCACCTAAGCTTGAGGAAGTTTGGGGATTTATATATTTACACCTATATATGCGTAACACTGTTAACTCTTGAATTAACTGTTTTTAGTTAGTATATGACGTAATTACCAATAAAGTAGTGCTTTGTAAACAACAAAACCAGACTCCATTGTTGCCGATACTTCAATAAGTTTGCGTGTACGTGGCACTGTATTCGGTGAATAACGTCCCCAGGATGACTAGGACTCCGTTACCACCGGACGGGTCATTATCTGTTCGCTGTGTACAGGGAGGTTTTCAAAAACAATATATAGATTCTCCACCAGAGAGAGGGCAATATGTGGCATAGTGTTGGGAAATGAACCTAGCAAAATGATTGTTCACTGGGAAAGAATTAAGGATTATCTTTCTGGAGGTCGTCATCTAGTTATTGCTGAGGATAAGTCTGGACCTGCAGACTTTGTTGAAGGCAAATTAGAGCACAATAGGACAGAAATCGTAGAGCGCGATCAGGGAGCGGATGGTGCTTGTTAAGTCCTTGTCTGACATGTGACATGTCACTTACAGTCCAGATGATCAGAATGTAGGAGTTCCTTGTCCCTGTGAGGAAGGTGGAGAAAGACGGGGATGGTGAGGAACTTCAGATGATGCGAAATATGTTTATTTAAGATGTTAGAGGAGTCATATGTAAAGTTTCGGAAGATGAAATTGGACAAGGATAGTCCCTGGCATTCTGATACTGAAGATGAGGCGCCGTTCGGTCTCTCACACTAGATGGGTAAATTCATTAGGCAATTTATTCTATTGGGGGGCACAGACCACATGCTTTAAGCATGATGTTTAAACTGTCTACTGTAATGACACAGAACTTAGCAACATCTCTCACGTACTGCAAGGGAAGGTGATGGTCTATCTCTGGTATAAACATTCCCTGTTCATGTGACTGCTCAAGAAATGCCTGCAGTTGAATACCGGAACAGTGCACTTTCCACAAACTAGACGTCACCACCAGGACACAGATCTAAAATCCTTTAGTACTGTACTGTGCAGAAAGCACACGGACCTGGACACGCCCAGTACTGTACTCCACCGGTAAACATTAGTACAACACCAGCACTTCAAGACCAGAGTCCTACACAACCCTAATAACGGACTGCTATTTCATTCACACTCTCCCTTCTCTCCCACTGGGCATCATTCAGGATGTAACTAAGAGTTTATCAAGAGTTGATAAAGGTGAACCTTGAATGATATATGCTTCGACTTTCAAAATTTTTGCAAAGCCACTGGCAAAAGCGGAACAGGAATGTAGGCAGGTTATGGAAAGATCAGAAAGCAACAGAGTAATGTGAGACTGTAATTCCCCCAATGTTGACTGAGATTCTCTTAGTTTGGAGACTCAGATGAGCGGAAACTTCTTGGCATCCTGGAAAGATTTACCAGTATTTACATCCTATACTATATTAAGTTTGTGCAGATTTAGCATGTCATCTAGAACTTTGATAATGTTCTATAGATCTATAGTGGAGAACAGCCTGACTGGTCTGGTTCAGAGGAACCAATGACCTTGAATAGAATAGCAACTGAAAATTTATGTATGAATCCAGTCTATCTCAGGTGAAGCCGCCCCCACCACTAAGCAGTGTCACTGAAAACAACATCCATTATCAAGGACCCCATCATCCAGGTCATGCTCACTTCCCGATGCTGTCATCAAGAAGAGATAAGGGGGTCTCACGTCCCACAGCACCAGACTCAGTAATAGCTATTAGCCCTCAGAGATTAGGCTTTTGCAGTAGAAGGAATAATTCTACTCACCCGAACAATGAACTCATAATTCAGGGATTCCAAAGTTGATGTTCTTGCTAGTTACTTCAAATTCATGATCATTTAATTTTTCTTTTGTTCACTTACACAACTTTTTCTCTTCGTTGTCTTTTGTGCATTGGCGTTTTGTGCATTTTTGATGTCTGCAGTTTTACATTGATTTATTTGTGTTTCTTTGTATTTACTGTGCATGTCCGCACAAATGTGTATGGTGATATTTGCACGTTGACAATAAATTTACATTCAACATTGAACTTCACCGAAAGTACCTTGCGAGGATAGGTGGAGTAAGGTAGGGCTTTTCCCTTTGGAGGGAAGCACGGTAAGAGGAGACTTGAGAGAGCTATACAAAATGATAGAAGGCATCAATTGAGTGGACGTTCAGAGTATTTTTCCCAGTATTGAAGTGGCTAAAACAAGGAGGCAGAATTTTAAAGTGATTGGAGAAATTTAATGGGGGTAAGGGGGTGGATGTCTGAGGTTAATTTTTAAAGCCAGGAAATGTGTGGAATTCACTCCCAGTGATGGTGCTAGAGGCCTATGCACTAGGGACACTTAAGACACCTTGCATTTGGCCATGACTCTTGCAATTGATGAATTTCAGTGGGAGACCATTTTGGTAACAGCCATCCTCAAAGAAGGACACATTCTTGGGTGGATGTGCTAAATTAAAGCCAAACTAATAATCTCTTATCTCCTTGTACTTCTTTCTCAGAACCTCTACCTTCTTATCCTGATCTGATCAATATTTTCCTCTTGAAAAGCCTCAGACCGAAGCTTTAGCAGTTTACTCTGGTCCACAGATGCTGACCGATCTGCTGAGTTCTTCCAGCATTTTGTGTGTTGCAAACTGATGAAAACTCTATGAGGCAGGAGCTGGGGTGCGCAGAGAACAGGAGCAGCTGTCATTCACAACTAACCTGTAAGAGTTAAAGATGAATGGTTCAGAATTCAGATGGTTTCTGTGACGGGGAAAGACAAAAACCCAAATACAAGAATATTGAATGATCAGAGATGTTGCAAATGTAGTCAAAAATGAAGAGGGACCAGAAGGAAAGAATAAGGAAACCATAAGGAAATTAGACAAGCCCCTTGATAAATTAAACAGAGAATCAGCAGTGTTGAATGATAGTGGGGGAAGTGAAATGATTTTGCTGAGCAAGACTGAAGAGAATACCAAAGAACATTGTACATACATTAAAAACAAAAGGGGCACCACGGAGAAGGCAGGAAAAGAATTAGAATCAGTTTTATTATCACCGGGAGGTGTCGTGAACTTCGTTAACAGCCGTACAATGCAATACCTAACATAGAAAAAGAAACATAATAAAACGATAACAATAATAAAAACGTAAATCAATTACACTACACGTATATTGAGCAGATTAAACATTGTGCAAAAACAGAAATTCTATATATTAAGCAAGTAAGGCAGTGTCCACCGGTTCAATACCCATTTAGGAATCGTTTGGCACAGTGGAAGGAACTATTCCTGAATCGCTGAGTGTGTTCCTTCAGGCTTCTGTACCTCATAGCCGAAGGAAATAGTGAGATATGTACATTCCCTGAGTGCTGGAGGCCCTTGGTAACGGGCGCTGCCTTTCTGAGACACCACTCCTTCAATATGACCTCGTACTGTGTAGGCCATTAAGATGGAGCCAACTTAATTTACAATACGCTGCAGTTTCTCTCGGTTCTGTGCACACCCCATACCAGACAGTGATGCAGCCTATCAAAATGCTCTCCACTGTGCATCTATAGACGCTTTGGAGCGTATAAGTTAAGTCCTCGGAGCTCTTGTCACCCAGGAACTTGAAACTACTCACTCTCTCCACTTACGATCACTCTATGAGGAGTCGTATGTGTTCCTTTGTCTTTCTCTTTCGGAAGCCCACCATCTGCTCTTTCGTTTTACTGTCTTAGAGTGCCAAGTTATTGCTGCGACATCAGTCCAATAGTTGGCATATCTCACTCCTGTTCATCATCTCTTCACCACATGGGATTCTACCATAATGGTTGTATTGTCAGTAAATTCACAGATGGTGTTTGAGCTATGCCTAGACACAGAGTCATGAAATGTAAACAGCTCCGTGGTGGAGCAGCGTAAGTATGCCTAGGGCCCGAAAAAGTGGCCAAATCACAAAATGAACATTTCACATCAGTATTCATCAAAGAGATAGTGATAAATTGCGAATGCTTGAAAAAAGTTGTCTGCACTTCTGGTGCAATACGACAGAAAGTGTGTAATTGTGTCGAAGTGGAGATTCACCAGGTTGTTATGGCATGGCTTGAGTTCTAAGGAGAGACTGCATTGGCTGGGACATTTTCCCTTTCGATCATAGAGGATGAGGTGTGAACTTAAAGAGGAGAAAGTATCATGAGATGTACCGATAATGTGAATGCACACACAGGATGTTCCAGCAAATGAGTGTGTAAAATGAGAGGGCATAGTTTTGAGGTAAGTGGACAAAGATTGAAAGGGTACTTGAGGGACAACATTTTTTATACTGACAGTGATAGAGTCATGAAAGGAGAAAAGGGCCTGGATGGGTTCATTTCCTGGGTTTAAAAGATGCATAGACAGGTTTTGGATAGAATTACAACAGAGGGATATGGGCCAAATGCTAGATAATGGGACTATCTCTGGCTGGCATGGACCATTGGAACGAAGGGTACATTGCTGTGCTTTAGACTCCAGACAGAGGTCTGTATAACAAAGCAGGCAGAGCTTTAAGAAGAGGAGTGTGATGGTCAGGGGGGAATCTAAGGATTAATTTCCTCTGAAGGTTACCATCTGAATGCAATTCCTGAATAGGAGGTGCAGACAGGGCCATCTCTATGAGCACCTCAATCACCAAGGCAGAGAAGGCCTCAGACCAAATGCTGAATTGGAGAGGACGTTCTATCGATAACCGGCAGACACATGATGGGCCAAAAACCTCTTTCTCAGCTGCATGTACCTGTGACTATTCTGTGGGAACCTGGAACACAGCATTTTAGGCCAAACTCACCTGAAACATTCAGAACTAGAGGAATGAATTTCTGTTGATCAATGGTATTAATTGCAACATGAGCCGCCTCCCTCCATTTTACACTGGGAATTGGTGCAGCATTGTGGGTAATATTAGGAAGGACAGATTGGTGGGTCAGTCGGCCAGCCTATATAGCCCTCCATACACCTCCAATCCCTGACGCTATACAAATTTCTCTTAAATGCCGAAATCATACCCACTATCACCAGTTCTGCTGACAACCTGTTCCACAATCTAGCCACCATCTGAGTGAAGAACTTCCCCCTCATGCCCCCTTTAAGCACTTCATCTTTCACTCTTAACATTTAGTTCTCTTCTCATCCTTGCATTGAAAAATCCTCCTTGCATTTATTCTTATTTCTTCTCTCTACTTCACTTGCCCCATTACTTCCCACAGTCAAGGACACTTCACCTCATGTCCTCAAAATTTATTGTTATTGTTTGTTCTTTTTGCATTTTCACAGTTTGTTGTCTTCTGTACTCTGGTAAATGCCCGAATTGGGCAGTCTTTCATTGATTCTGTTGTAGTTATTATTCTATAGTTTTGCTGAGCAGACAAACAAATTAATTTCAGGGTTTTATATGGTGACGTATATGTTTATTCTACTAGGCATTTTTCTTTCTCCATACAGCTAATCTCACCCAATAACACCTCCCGTTCGCTACCTCCGTCCTCTTCGTCACTTACTGCCATCACTACACCGCCTGAGGTGGGGATTGAAAGGAGCATGAATATTGAGAAAATTTACCCTGTTACATACCCACAGTTTGAATACGGAACAGTGGGATAATGTAATTGCCTTGTGAGTGGGATGATGTAATGGTCTTGCGAGTGGGAGGATGCAACTGTCCCAATGACCGTGGGGTGATGTTATATAATGGGATGGCATGTTCCAAACAGTATTTAAACCAAAGCCCGCGACTGTGACACAATTCTCTTTCTTTTGTATCATTTATGTACAACGTTGTTGATGCCGGTCGGAGATTGGAAGCGCCATCGGTTTTCGTTCAGGAATTGTGGCATGCTCATTTGAGTTAAAACTCTGCAAAGTCGGGAAGGTTCGTGCAGTAACCACCTTCCTGTCAAAAGGTCAGTTCCTTTTGTTTCCACGTGCTTCCTCCGAACAAGGCATCTCCCGGCTCTGGGATCGTCAGATTTGTCGTTACTTCGAAGGAATCATTTGTTCCGGGGAAGTCTCCCCTCACTGACTGTATAAATCACATGGACTTTTTGAATTTATCACCTTCAGTCTGTGCTTGGATGAGAACTCGTTTAAACAGTTTCTAAGTTTGAGTGCTTGTTAGATATTACGGTCAACAGTTAACTTCCGGTTAAGCTCGTCGTTCGTTTACTGTTCTAAGTTTTGAGTAGAGGTTAATAAATCTCGGGATTTGTTTTAAACCCTGTCTCAGTTTCATATTAATTGCTGCTGCATTCGTAACAATCCCATGAAGGACATGTCTATGTAGCAATAGGCAGAGGTTTCAGGTGATGTGTCAGAGGGTGAGAAGGGATAAGAGGATTTGCTTTATGATTCCAATCTGTAATGCATTGCCTGCCTGTTTGGTGAAGGTAGGTACTCCGGCACTTGCCAGAAATATCTCAGCAGAGACTTGAAAGGCCAACACATCAATGCTAAGAGAGCAATTTCAAAAGAACTGTATTCAAGATGCAAGATTCAAGATTACTAATTATTATTCTTCAGCACACAAGTGGGAAGGAGGACAAAATGATTGTTAGTCCAGATCTGATGCAGCATAATAACACTATAACTATAAAGAACACAATAAAAAAAAAGAAACCTGATCAAAACAATCTCCTTTGTCGAGCTTACATTGAGATAGAGGTTATTTGCTTGAAACCCTCCAATCCTCCGGAACCTCTCCCGTCCCCATTGATGATGCAAAGATCATCGCCAACACAGCAGCATGGGTTACATCTCATCCGGTCCCGGCGACTTATCCAACTTGATGCTTTCCAAAACCTCTTGCACATTCTCTTTATTAATATCTACATGCTCAACTTTGTAGTCTGCTGCAAGGCATCGCTACAGTCTCCACAATCCTTTTCCATAGTGGAAACTGAAGTAACGTATTCATTAAGTACCTCTGCTATTTCCTGCAGTTCCATACAAACATACCCACTGTCACTCTTGGTAGGTCCTATTCTTTCACGTCTTCTCCTCTTGCTCTTCATATCCCTGTACAATGCCTTTGGTTTTCCTTAATCCTGCCCGCCAAGGCCTTCTCATGGCTCCTTCTGGCTCTGCTAATTTCCTTCTTAAGATCCTTCCTGTTCCTTTTCTTCTAGAGTTCTAACATTACCTAACTCTCTGAACCTTCTGGAAGCTTTTCTTTTCTTCTTGACTAGATTTATTACAGCCGTTGTACTCCAGGGTCTCTGTTCCCTACTATACCTCTGCAGAACTCCACACAAAAATGCTCTAAATATTTGCCTAATTTATTCCGTACTTTTCCCTGAGAACGTCTGTTTCTAGTTTATGCTTCCAATTTCCTGACTTTTAGCCTCATAATTCCTCATACTCCAATTAACCGATTTTCTAACTTGTGTGTTCCTATCTCTCTCAAATGTTATTGTAAAGGAGAGAGATTTATGATCACTATCTCAAATATGTTCTCCCACTGAGAGATCTGACACTTGAGCAGGTTCATTTCCCAATACATAATTAAGTATTGTCTCTCCTCTTGTAGGCATATCTGCATACTGTGTCAAGAAACCCTCCTGAACACTCCTAACAAACTCCACCTCATCTAAACCTTTTACTCTAGGGAGATGCCAATCGATATTTGGTACATTAATGTCTTCCATCAGAGCAACTCTGTTATTATTACACCATTCCCGGATCTGTTTTCCGATCTGCTACTCGATATCCCTGTTACTATTGGGCGGCCTGTATTAAAAAAAAACACCCAATAAATTTATTGCTCCCTTCCTGTTCCTGACTTCCACCCACAGAGACTCCGCAGACAGTCCATCCATGGCGTGCACAATTTCTGCAGCCGTGGCACTATTTCTGTTCAACTGTGCCACGCCCCCACTTCTTTTGCCTCCCTCCCTGTCTTTTCCGAAAGATCTAGAAACCGGCACCGGAACTAACCATTTCTGTGTCTGAACCATCCAAGTCTCTGTAATGGCCACTACGTCATAACTCCAAATACTGATCCACGATCTAAACTCATCCGCTTTGTTCACAATACTCCTTGTGTTAAAATAGACACATCTTCGGTATGAGCGCGTCATTTTCCTATCTCCTAACTGTCCTCCCTCTCGCACTGTCTACAAGCGTTCTGTATTTGTGGCGCAACCTCCTCTTCCCCAGTCTCTTCAGTTCGGTTCGCTCCCTCTAACAATTCTAGTTTAAACTCTCCCCAGTAGCCTTAGCAAACTAAGGTCAGAATGTTGGTTCCACTTTGGATTCAAGTGAAACCCATCATTTTTGTACAGGTCGCACCTGCCCCAAAAGAGGTCCGAATGATTCAGAAATCCGAATCCTTGAGCACTTCTCCAATCCCTCAGACAAGCATTTATCCACCAGCTCATTCTATTCCTATTGTCACTGTGCCGTTAGAGATCAGTGAGCCGGTCTGCAGTGGTTGGAACGATATTGGGGTTTATTATTAAGGATGACTTTTCAGGGCGCTTGGACGCATATGATAAAATGGGCCAAAGTAAACACACACACACACACACACACACACACACACACACACACACACACACACACACACACACACACACACACACACACACACACACACACACACACACACACACACACACACACAGTGGTGTGCCTCAAGGATCTGTTCTGGGACCCCTACTCTTCGTGATTTTTATAAATGACCTGGATAAAGAAGTGCCGGATTTGCTCTTGGCAACAAAGGTTGGATCTGTGAATAGTCTGAAGGGCTGTCAAAGGTTACAGCGTGACATTAAAAGGAAGCAAAACTGGGCTGAGAAGTGCCAACTGGAGGTCAACCCAGATAAGTGTGAGGTGGTGCATTTTGGCAGGTCCAATACGATGACGGAATATAGTATTAATGGTAAGTCTTTTGTCAGAGCGGAGGATCGGATGGATCTTGACGTCTGATTCCATAGGACACTCAAAGTTGCAGAGCAGGTTTTCTCGATAGTTAAGAAAGCAATGCAAAGAGGATGCAGAACACATAGAAAGGGTACAGAGGAGATTTACAAGGATGTTGGCTCGATTGGGGATCATGCATTATGATATTAGGTTGAGCGAATTTGGCCATTTTTCTTTGAGCGACGGAGGATGAGAGGTGACCTGATAGAGGTGTATAAGATGTTGCGAGGCGTTGATCGTGAGGATATTAAAGGGTTCTTTCCCACGGCTGAAATGGCTAACACGAGAGGGCACAGTTTTAAGGTGCTTAGATGTAGGTGCAGAGGAGATATCAGGGGTAAGTTTCTTTTTGTTTACGCAAAGAGTGAGAGTACCTAGAGAGTAACCCTAAGAAATTTCTCAGGTAAGAATATGTTCGGCACAGCTTTGTGGGTCGATGAGCTTATATTTTGCTGTATGCTTTGTATGTTTCTCTCTCTAACTCCCTCCCTCCCTCTCTCTCTCTCTCTCTCTCTCTCTCTCTCTCTCTCTCTCTCTCTCTCTCTCTCTCTCTCTCTCTCTCTCTCTCTCTCTCTCTCTCTCTCTCTCTCTCTCACACACACACACACACACACACCGTTAACAGCACAGCAATACCACGTTCACAGCAGCGGAGCGACACAGCCTAAGGGTAATGAATGGATCCATTATTCAGCGGTTAATCGATCGAAACTGTGTTCTGCTCTATTTGTTGTGGGCGGCAGCAGTTTTCCTTCATTGCATTTTAAAGCACGGAGTTGTCATGTTCAGCAAGGATACAAGTCAATCTTACGCATTTACATTGACATGGTCATCAGTTTTTGGATTTTGTATTGTTTTGTTTGATTGAAATGATTATCCCCGTTGTCATCTTTAAATGTCATCTACTATCTGCATCAGAGAAGCAACATGCACAAATTACTGGAGGAACTCAGCAGGCCAGGCAACAACTAAGGAAAGGAGCGAAACGTTGGCTTCACTCTTTCTGAGGAATACAAGCGTGTTCTATAAAGAGAAAAAGAAAGAAAGAATAAATAAATAAATGAATTTATTATTTTGTGTGTGTGTATATATATATGTGTGTGTGTGTGTGTATATGGGAAGCAGAGAAAGAGAAGGAAGTCGAGACAAGAGAGCTGACAAGCAGACGACGAGTAGAAAGGAGGAAAGAATGAATGAGGAATAAGAAATGAAACGAAAAATAGCGAGGAGAGGAGCTATCACCAGGTTAAAGAAATTAATGTGTATCCCGTCAGGTTGAAGATTATACAGAAGGAACATGCTCTCCCGAACCTGAGATTTGCCTCAACCTGGCATTAGAGGAGGGGATGAACCAACATGTCGGAATGACAATGTGTAACAAAATTAAAATGGCCGACCAGTGGGAAATGATGCACGTAATGGAGCAAAGGGGGTCGACAAAGTAGTCTCTGAAACTATGTCGGTCTCACCGATGGCCTCACCGGGACTACCGATACATTAGACCCAGACAGATACCCGGTTGAAAGGACTGTTTGACGGCCTGAATAGCGCGAGGCAAGACGTGAATGGGCAAGTGAAGGCACAAGTGCGAGGAGGGAACCGGGAGAGTCGGAAATAATTGTCAAAGGAATCACGGAAAGAATGGACCCTGCCGAGGTAAAGATGCGATTGGAGGTAGAATCCCGTTGAGTACGGCAGAATGACGTACTCCATGTGGAGGCTCGTGTATTGTTAGGTAAGGACAGGAAGAACTGTATCCATGTTAGGGAGGTTGGAAGTTGTGATTAGCACGGATGTCAGTGAAATTGAGGAGATGCGAGTGAGGGCATAATCAATGGTAGAAGAAAGGCCAGCGCAATCTCTGAAGAGGAATTTAGAGGGAAGCTGGAAAGCACGACGTAGGGATCGAAAAATAATCCCAAAGTATCTCAGTTCACCGAATAAAAAGAGTATGTCTATTAAGAATCGCTTTCAATTAACCCACAAATGAAATGGGTTGCAGATGGCCCGATCAACATGACTCTAAGGTATGAAGCACAATTTATATCTCGCCAGTTTAAAAATCGAGGATAACCAGCAGAAGGAAGGCAGAGCTCCCTCAGGCGGCTCTGTTAAGTAGTGATCAAACTACTGGTTACCAGCGCCGGAAGGTGAGGTTATGAAGACCTACGCCCAATTGTCTGTCGTCTTGCGGACAACGGCAAAAGTAGTCGAGAGATTGGTTTTAATTTCAAACGATGTGACGTGATTGCACTGCTTTAAAATACATTATTTCATTGACTTTCATTTAGAATTAAATTAATTATTAATTACACGGACAAGCTGCTCATGAGTGCATTTCATTGGAAATCGGGGTAGATATGGAGATGGTGGGGGAAGCCGTTTGACCTCACAAGATGTGGCACAGCTCTAAGGGCTAACTGGTCCCAGACTGACAGATCCTCAAGGTTAAAGTCGAAAGTCACACTCTACGCACTCGGTCAAGGAGAACAGAGATACCGAGATGTTAGTTGCCTCACGAAGACGGTGACACCGAAGTTGTGAACGGGTGTTGAGAAGTGAGAGCTGACAGGAGCTTTACCGAGAATGTCCAAATTGGTAAAACAATCGTGGGTCATGAGCATGCTCATAGAAAATCAATGCCCGTTTATTATGAATTAGAACGCAATGCCCGGATATTAAGTTCCGCACATTTAAGCTGTTTAGATTGCAACAACTTAATGAGGATATGAGAAAGGGAGCAGGTAATGAACTGGAGTGTTATCACTATCCGATACACATTACATATCTCACGTCAGTGACGGTCTCGCTGGAAAGGACAAAATAATGGAGTAATGCCCGCATCCACTGGATCGAGGACAAACCTATTCCTGTTTAGAAAAACAAATAAATAATTGACAGACTGATAACGCTTAAAAATCACATTTCATTTGTATGATTTCGTTTTATCGCGGAGGACTCATGTTTGTTAGTTGAACATCAGATAGAAGACATCAATGTACATCATCTGAAATTTTCATTACCGTGGTACCTGGGAAGGTTGGCCTAATTTATGTAAATCAATTACAATTATGAAACGGAATGTCGAATATTTATTGCTCTCCATAGATGCTGCCTGACCTACTGAGTTTCGCCAGTATTGTATATGTAGAATTTTCCCGAATGCCCGTTGTGCAAACATATGCACACATTTCTGGCGTACAGTTATGTTAATGATAGTATATCGTCGTCATGTGTGCTGAGGTTAATATCACATTAATAGAGACAGAAATGTATTGAAAACTCAATCATATCCTTATGTAAAATTAAACCATTAAATGAACACGAATTACCTTTAGTTTCTCAGTTTATGCCGAAGATTTCTTCCCATTGTTCAGTAACAGAAAAAAATGCACTGGCCAGAATATTCACCTTAGGCATCAAGATACAGTTAATCTATGATACCCCGAGCGTATTCCAAAGACATAACATGGAACACCGAGGGTTGCAAGCACCTTTCCGTAAATTCTGACGATGTAGAAAATTTCCGGATTATCCCAATTTTTAACCCGAGCAGCGATCAGTTGTACGAATTGTCCCAACTGTGTGTATTCACTTATTTGAAGAGTTTTTTTTTATAAAGCAGTCAGAAGCACAGTTAATTCAGTTAATGTTCCTATTAGTCTCATTAAATACATCCCTCTGAAGGAACAAGCAACGTCACCTATTTTTACTTATTGTGCTATTGCCCATTTCGCTTAGCTCTTCAACGAGAATTAGAAAGACATTCAGATGACACTTCTACGAAGCATTTTCAGTGGGGTTGGTCAGTGCAATTCTGTTTCACAGTGCTTGAATCCTTACACATAATTGCAAAACAAACGCACGGCCCTTCAGCTACCGGTCACTATAACATTCATAGTAACAGGTGGATCAATAAGATGAAGCGCGTTCAATGTGGGTAGACTATGCTATCCTGGGAGGGGACAGTTTAGTCACTGTCTTGTCTTTCCAGTACAGTGCTGTTCGTGCTTCAGGCGAACGCATTAGCTCGTTACATTTACAAAGAAGAAAATTGATTGCGTGCCCGAATAGCTCAAGATTTGAACAGGTCCAACAAATCTGAGCACCTGCAGAAGCCACCGTTTGTGACAATGAATAGCAGAGATTCCCGGCTGTCTGTTTCAAGAAAATCCTCCTCGCCTGTGCTCCAACGAGAATTTGTTATGTTCTGTGCCATGAAAACCAGATGGTGAAAGAGGTGCGTGGCATCCTGGCCTTCATCGTAGAAGCACTGGAGGTGTTGGAGTATTGTGCAATAGGTGTACGAATTATTAATTAGTTTGCACTTGGATCACCCTGTGCATTTCTAGTACCCACACCGCAGGAAGGATGCAATTCAGCTGAAGAAGGTGCCGATTAGTTTCTTATTGATTATGCCTGGACTGAAGGGCTTGGGTTTCAAGGGAAGTTTGCATAAGCGGGGTTTGTTTTTGACGGTCGTTTCGGCTGAAGGGAGAAGTGACAGACTTTTATAAAACACAAGAGATAGAGATGGGGTAGACAGTCAGCATCTTTTTCCCGAGTTGCAAACGTCCCTTACTATAATTCACAGCTCTTGGGTGTGAGAGAGAATAAGTTCAAAAATGTAAACACAATCAAAAAGATGGAGGAACTCAGCAGGTCGGGTAGCATCCGTGGAAACGAGCAGTCAACGTTTCGGGCCGAGACCCTTCGTCTGGACTGAAGAAGTGTGAAGAGGGGTGTGGGCAGAGGCCCTATAGAGAAGGTGGGGGAGGGGGTAGGTGCCAGGTGAAAATACAATCAGAGGAAAGATCAAGGAGTGGGGGAGGGGAAGCAGGGAGGGGATAGGCAGGAATGGTGAAGAAGGAATGTAAGGGGAAAGCACTATGGGTGGAAGAAGAAGGCCGATTCATGGCAGAGGTGACAGGCAGCTGGAAGTTCAAAAATGTGCTGGGCGAAATAACATTTTAACGATGAGATCAGTCAGCACCTGTCACTCACTGCTATGGTGAGTGGTGGCAGCATTTGCGAAACTGATATTTAAGAGCTTTCAGACTGCCATATAAATATGTTGGGAATAGAAAGACATAGATCACACAGACGCAGAAGAGACTTAGTTTTATTTTGTATTGTATTCAGCACAGACATCGTAAGCCAGGGTGCTTGTCCTGTGCCCTAATATGCAGTGTTCTCCGTGAGCAGTAACGATGCGATCCAAGGACGCACATAGCTTTATCTTTGACCACGCGGAAGAATGCAGAAAGGTGTGCTGCCTCATGAGTGCCAGTGATAAGCATGACTCTGAGCAGGCACACGCAGGGTGGGCAGCCGGATGTCGTGGTGCACAATGGATCAAAACTAGGGGGAAATGTGGAGGGAAAGACAGAGGGGGAAGGAAAGGTGCAGAGGCTGGGCGGTGGCGAATGGGAGGAATAGGACGATTCAGAGGGATGGTGGGGGAATGTGGAGGGCTATTAGAGTGATGAGAGGGAGTGCGAATGTGAGGGGGAGGGTGAATGAGAGTGAGAGTGAAAGAGGGATGGAGTGAGATGGCGAGAGAGAGCCTTTCATGTTCTTTCTTTGTTTTGTGGCTATCCTGAGAAGACAAATGTGTATATGCTTGCACGTTTTCATGATAAATAAAACTTTGAGCCTTTGAAAATTGTAGGCACAGAGATCTTTGAAAGTGTAACAAGGGCCCGTATCAATAAGGATGATGAATATGGGACTGAAGATGTTATATTTGAATGTGCATAGTATTCTTAATACGCCAGGTGATCTTGTGGAACAGTGAGAGATTTGGCATGTGGGCATCTCGGAGATATGGCTGAAAGAAGAACATAGTTTGGAGCTTAACATCGAAGGATGCACATTCGATTCGAAAGAAATAGGAGGAAAGTTAGAAGGGGTAGGGTAGCTCATTTGGTAACAAAGAAACCAAATCCTTTGAAAAAGGTGACATTGGACCAAAAGATGTAGATCCTTCACGGAAGGGTTCAGAAACTGCTACGCTTGGAATACCTTGATGGGAGTGAAATACGGACACCCATAGGTAGCCATGAAGTGGGCTTAAAATTACAGCAGGAGATCAAAAATGTATGTAAAAAGGCCAATGTTGAAATTGCAATAGTCATAGGGGATTTCAAAGTAGATTGAAAAATCTGGTTTGTGCTGAATCCCAAAAGAGGCAATTTGCATACTGCCGATGAGATGCCTTTGCAGTGCAGCTTGTGTTTGAGTCCACAAGGAGAAAGGAAATAGTGGATGATGTGTTTTGTAATGAAAGGAATGCTTGGAAGGTAGTGGCCATAATACGATAGAATTCAGACTGCATTTGCGTAGGAGAAGGTAAAATCTGATCTAATTGGATAACACCGATGTAAAGGGAAATGCAGAGGCTTGAGTGTGGAATTGGCTAGAATTGATTGGAATGAGACACTAAAAGGAATGATTGGTCAACACCAATGTCTGTTGTTCCAGGTAGATATTCGGACAGGGCAAGGGAGATATATATCAAAATATGAAGAAGTACTCTAAAGGGATGATGATGCAACCTTGGCTGACAAAGGAAGTCTAAGGCAGGGTAAAAGCAAAAGAGAGAGCAAATACTATAGCAAAACAGAAGTCAACTAAAAAGCCACAAGGAGAGAAAAGATGAAGTATGACGCGAAGTTTGCCTATAAAGTAAAGGGGGATACAGAAAAAAATCATATTTTTAAGTATAAAAGAGAGACGAGAGTGGATATCAGGCTCTTGGAAAGTGAAGCTGGAGAGGTAGCGATGAGGAATGAAGAGACGGCTGACGAATATAATAATTTAGTAGGGGATGTGAACAAGTGTGTCGGACATTCGGATAGAACAGATATTAAAAATAACAAGAGTAGCGTACAGTCAGTATGTCAGGAAGAGCAGACAGATGATAGGACAAAATTGAAGACGGCAGAATTAATATCAGTGCAGTAGGGAAGCAACATCAAAAAAGGTAGCATATACAGTACACAAAGTGCTATATTTCAATGCACTAAATATGATAAAATAATGTTAATGTTCTTCATGCACATTCCCAGATTGTTGGGTACGATCTTATGGCCAGCACTGAATCGTGGTTGAAGGATGGGTACAAATCGGAGCTGGATGTCCAAGATTACACATCGATCGGAGTGACAGGAAGGTAGGAAAAGAGGGTGGAATGCATCTGCTGGTAAAGCATAGCATCAAATCATTAGGAAAACGTTACATCGGACTGGAGGAAGTTGAATATTTGTGGTTACGTTGAGAAACTGTAAGTGTAAAAGGACTGTAAAAGTGTAAAAGTGTAACAGGTCTCCGAACAGTCGACGTGATATGGACTACAAATTACAAAGGGAAATAAAAAAGGCGTCTCAAAATAGCAACGTTGTATTCACGGGAGATTTTAACATTAACGTGGATTAGAAAAAATCTGGTTAGTAATTGACCTTACCAGAGTAAATATGTGGAATGTTATTAACAGCAGTTAACCTGGAGGCGATTAGGGAGCTTAAGGTAACGGAACACTTAGGATACAGTGATGACAGTACGATAGAGCTCAACTTGAAATTTGATAGGGAAAGAGTAAACTCTGAAGTTGCAGTACTTCAATAGAGTAAAGGAAATTCCAGTGGTATTGGAGAGCAGTTTGCCAAAGTAAACTGAAAAGATATGCTGGCATGGATGACATTGTGCAAAATGGCTTGACGTTCTGGTAAAATGTGTAAAGTGCAAGATAGATGTATTCCAAAAAGAATAAGAAAATACTCAAATGGAGAAAATAGTAGAATCGTGGTTCTCAAGGTAAAACAAAGCTAATGGAAAAGCAAAATAAGCGATGTACAACAAAGAAAAATTAGCGGGAAGATAGTGGTTTTGGAAGTTTTTCCAAAATTTCCAGAAAGCAACTAACATCATTAGCATGGAATAGATTAAAACGAGGGCCTATATTATAACAATTAGCGGGAATGTAAAGAATAGCGAAGCTTTTTATTAAAACCAACGGAAGTCAAATAAAAAGGCATAAGGACAAGAAATATAAAATACGTTTCTACTTCGGCCAGTGACAGAGGTAGAAGACGATTTTGCAGATGGATATAAATGATAAAAGAGACAGAAGAGTGGATATCGGTCAGTTGAAACATGTAGATGGAGAGGTAGTGGTCGGGGATGAAGAAACAGCAGTCGACTGTTGAGACAGGAATAGGTTGGATATACATCAATCACCTAGAACAGATTGACTACACAAAAGGGATCTGAAATAGATAACTGAAGCGAGTATGGAGGCATTAATACTGATCTTTCAGGAATCACCGGCTTGTGGATTGGCTCCTGAGGGCAAGAAATTTCTAAATGTCACTCCACTCTTTAACGAGAAGAAGAGGGAGAAGAAAGGAAAATAAAGTTCAGTTATCTGTTCTTCAGTGGTTGTAAATATGTTGTTGCCCAGTACTAAGCATGAGGCTTCGCGGTACATGGGAGCACAAGATAAAACAGGCCAAAGTTAGCATGGTTTTCTGAAGGGAACATCTTTTCTGCCAGATCTGTTGGGATGCTTTGTGGGATTGTTAAGCTTTGGGTTTAAGGCGGCTTCGGCTTGAAATAGGCGTCGCAACTGTATAAGTTGTCCGGGTAAGATTCTGTTCACTTTCCACTTTTTCAGACTGTTTCAGGGTATGAATTGTCGTTGTGTGTGCTTCATGTCAGATGTTGGAGTCCTGGGATGGCACGGGGATGGAACCACAGAGAACTTAGGAAAACACTGATGGTGAAAAGGCACAGATGGCGTGCCGGCAAAATGCCAGGAAGAACAGGCAGATGACAGGACGAAATTCTACACGACAGCGTGGATATCAGTGCATTACAGATTCAGAATCAAAATGGGTAGCGAATGCAATTCTCGAAGTGTGATATTTCAGTGCACGGTGTATAAGAAATAAGGTCGATGATCTTGTTGCTCTTTTGTAGGTAGTCGAGTAAGACATTGGGACCAGCATTGAATCGTGGCAGACAGGTGGTTATAGTTCAGAACTGAATATCCAAGATTACATGTTGTATCGGAGTGAAAGGAAGGTCAGCAGATAGATAGATAGATAGATAGATAGATAGATAGATAGATAGATAGATAGATAGATAGATAGATAGATAGATAGATAGATACTTTATTCATCCCCATGGGGAAATTCAACTTTTTTCCAATGTCCCATACACTTGTTGTAGCAAAACTAATTACATACAATACTTAACTCAGTAAAAAATATGATATGCATCTAAATCACTATCTCAAAAAGCATTAATAATAGCTTTTAAAAAGTTCTTAAGTCCTGGCGGTAGAATTGTAAAGCCTAATGGCATTGGGGAGTATTGACCTCTTCATCCTGTCTGAGAAGCATTGCATCGATAGTAACCTGTCGCTGAAACTGCTTCTCTGTCTCTGGATGGTGCTATGTAGAGGATGTTCAGAATTATCCATAATTGACCGTAGCCTACTCAGCGCCCTTCGCTCAGCTACCGATGTTAAACTCTCCAGTACTTTGCCCACGACAGAGCCCGCCTTCCTTACCAGCTTATTAAGACGTGAGGCGTCCCTCTTCTTAATGCTTCCTCCCCAACACGCCACCACAAAGAAGAGGGCGCTCTCCACAACTGACCTATAGAACATCTTCAGCATCTCACTACAGACATTGAATGACGCCAAACTTCTTAGGAAGTACAGTCGACTCTGTGCCTTCCTGCACAAGGCATCTGTGTTGGCAGTCCAGTCTAGCTTCTCGTCTAACTGTACTCCCAAGATACTTGTAGGTCTTAACCTGCTCCACACATTCTCCATTAATGATAGGGTGGCATGGAACTGCTGGTGAAGAATGACAACAAACAATTAGAAAGATGTGACATAGGATTGGAAGATGTTGAATCCGTGTGGGTTGAGTTATGAAACTGCAAGATTAACGGTACCCCGATAGCAGTTATACAAAATTTTCCAAACAGTCGCTGGGATCTGCATTACATATTACAACAGGAAATATTAAAAAAAAGCGTGTCAAAAGGGCAATGTTATGATATTCATGCGACATTTTAACGTGTAAGTAGATTAGGGAAATCAAATGTTCATGGATTTCAAAAGAGTGAATTTGATGGCAATTACTGCTTGGGGATCATGTACACTGGGTTGAGCGTTATGCAATAAACCGGAAGGAATTTCGGAACTTAAGGCACACTTCAGAGACAGTGATAACAATATGATTAAATTCAACTTGAAATTTGATAGGCTGATAGCAAACTCTGACGTGGCAATATTCCAGTGGAATAAAGGAGATGGTATGACAGAGCTGTCGGCCAAAGTAAAGTGGAAGGAGGATGCTGTAATAGATGACAGTAATGCAGAAATCACTTTGGACCTCTAATAAAGTGAGTTAGGTGCAGGATAGATGTATTCCAAAAACAAAGAAATGCTCAAATGGTAAGATAGGATAACTGCGGTTCTCAAGGCTGTCAAATCTGAGGTAAAAGCAAAGTAATCGGCGTGAAACGCGGAATAAAACAGCGGGCTGATATGGATTTGGAAATTTTAAAAAACCTGCAAAATCCAACAACAATCATTCACAGTGGAAACTTGAAATATGAAAGCAAGCTGGCAAACTAGATGAGTGAATAGAAAAAGTTTTCTTTTTCAGTTATTTTTGAAAAAATATTAAAAGGCAGATGAGTTAGAATGAAGACCGACTGAGAATGAGATCGGAGAACTAATAAGCGGTCAAAGAGATGAGAAATGAACTAAAGGAGCATCTAAATCAATTTTCACTGTGGGAAACACTAGCAGTGTCCCAGGTGTTCGAGGAAGGATAAATGAGTGCAGTTACTTTAGCGAGGGAGAAGGTGTTTAAAAAGCTGAAAGACTTAAGAGCATAAGATCATAAGGTTTAGGAGCAGAAATAGGTCACTCGAACCATCCAGTCTGCTCCGCCATTCAGTCATGAGCTGATCCACGTCATCCTGCCATCTGCACGTTCCTGCTTTCACCCCACACCCTTTGATTCCCTGGCTAATCAAGAATCTATCTATCTCTGCGTTAATATTCGGAACAAGAAGGCTGCGGATGAAAGGCTAAGGATTTCCGGTTCGAAGGGAGGTTTACTACTCCGGGTGAAAGAGTGGCAAGACTGTGCAGGCGCGTGACGCCAGCCAGTAGAGCGGGAAATGTTTAAAAAGAAGACCGCCATATCCAGCGGGCAGCGTCCGAGGCGGGTAGCGGAGTGAGAGGTCGTGGAGTTATAGGGCTTTGGCTCAACGGGCTGAGGCGATAACGAGGCGAGGTAGACTACCTGTGTTATTTGCGGTAAGGAAGTAGTGAGTGTTCGAGGCCGGTTTTCTGAGCTCAGTGTCAGATATAGGAGCTACTTGAGTCTCCCAGCCTCCCGGACGCCGATATCTGCACCCGATGTGTCAAGATGCAGCTCCTAAGGGACTGAGTTATGGAACTGGAGATGCAGCTCGATTACCTTTTTCCTGGTCAGGGAGAGTGTGAAGGTGATAGAAAGGAGTCACACCGCGGCTACGAGAGACAGTCAACTGGGTAACAGTTAGGAGAGAGAAGGGGAAGAGTCAGGTACTAGAGAGCACCTCTGTGGCTGTACCTCTTGACAATAAGTACTCCTGTTTGAGTACTCTTGGGGGGAGGCAGATTACCTGGGGGACTCTGGTATAGAGTCCGGCCCTGTGGCTCAGACGGTAGGGAAATGAAGAGGAAGGCAGTAGCATCAGGGGACTCTATATTTAGGGGGTCATACAGGTGATTCTGTGTACGCAGGAAAGAAGCTCGGATGGTGGTTTGCCCCAGGTGTCGGGGTCCGGGATGATTCAGATCGCGTTCAACATATCCTGCTGTTGGAGGGACAGAAGCCAGGGATCATGTTACATATTGGTACTAACGACATAAGTAGGAAAAGGGAAGAGTTCCTGAAAAGACAAAGGGGAATTTGGAAGGAATTTGAGAAGCAGGACCGGAAAGGTAGTCCTCTCGGGATAATTGGCTGGCCACGCGACAGTGAGTATAGCAATAGAATGAGGCGGACGATAAATGTGTGGCTGAGGGTTTGGAGCAGGGGGCAGGGATTCTGATTTTTGGATCATTGAGAGCTCTCTTGAGACAGGTGTGCCCTGTAAAAAAAAAGGACGGGTTGCACTTAAATCCCAGGGGTTCAAATATCTCGGCGGGGATTCTGGCTAAGGCTAGTGCGGAGAATTTAATCTAGAATTGTTGGGGGGAGTGAACCGAACTGAAGAAAAATAGGGAAGAGGCGGTTGACTCACAAATAGAGAAAGCTTGAAGATAGTGCGAGAGGGAGGATAGGCAAGTGTTAGAGAAAGGACGTGCTCAGATGGACAGTTTGAGTTGTGTCTATTTTAACGCAAGGAGTATTGTGAACAAAGCATAAGAGCTTAGAGCGTGGATCAATACTTAGAACTACGATGTGGTGGCCATTACAGAGACTAGTATGGCTCAGGGACAGGAATAGTTACTTCAAGTGCCGGGATTTAGATGTTTGAGAAAGGACAGGGAGGGAGGCAAAAGAGGTGAGGTGTGGCACTTTTGATCAGAGATAGTGTCACGGCTGCAAAAAAGGTGAACATCATCGAGAGATTTTCTGAGGTGTCTCTGTGAGGGGAGTTTAGGTTAGGGGTCAATAACTTCACTGGGTGTTCTTTATAGGCCGCCCAATAGTAGCAGGGATATCGGGGAGCAGATAGGGAAAAAGATTTTGGAAAGATGTAATATTAACAGAATTGTTGTAATGGGAGATTTTAATTTCTCAAATATCGATTAGAATCTCCCTAGGTTTTGATGGGGTGGGGTTTGTTAGCTGTGTTCAGGAAGGGTGCTCGACACAATATGCAGATAGGCCTACAAGAGTAGA
Source organism: Hemitrygon akajei (assembly GCF_048418815.1). Lineage (NCBI taxonomy): Eukaryota > Metazoa > Chordata > Chondrichthyes > Myliobatiformes > Dasyatidae > Hemitrygon > Hemitrygon akajei. The sequence continues at coordinate 34,942,612 of NC_133151.1, read as the reverse complement.
CGCTGTACTTGATTTTAAAATGGGAAATGAACCTGGTCAGGTGTCAGATCTCACAGTGGGATAGCATTTTGGGTATATTGATCATAATTTTACCTCCTTTACAATAACATTGGAGGGAGATAGGAACAGAGAAGTTGGAAAACCGTTTAATTGGAGTAAGGAGAATTATGAGTTTATCAGGCAGGAAATTGGCGGATTAAATTGGGAACAGATGTTCTCAGAGAAAAGTATGAAAGAAATATGGCAAATGTTCAGGGGATATTTGTGTGGAGTTCTGCAGAGGTATTTTCCAATGAGACAGGGAATTTATGGTAGGGTACAAGAAATGTGGTATACAAAGGTTGTAATAACTCTAGTCGCAAAGAAAAGAAAATCTTATAGAAGGTTCAGAGAGTTAGTTAATGTTAGTGATTTAGAAGATCATAAGGCTGACGGGAAGTTGCTTAAAAAAGACATTTCCAGAGTCAGAACGGGCCATGAGAAGGCCTTGGCGGGCAGGGTTAAGGAAAATCCCAAGGCATTCGACAAGTATGTGAAGAGCAAGAGGATAAGACGTGAAAGAATAGGACCTATCAAATGTGACAGTGGGAAAGTGTGTATGGAACCGGAAGAAATAGGAAATAGGAGGAGAAGTAAGTGAGTGCAACATCAGGGGTAGAGGAAGAGTCACCCAATATTTTGTACAATTATCCGGAGGGAGTTTGGAATCAACAGCAAATTGCCCAAGTCCATGACCGTCACAGCGTTCCTTGCATCCATTACTTAGACAGTAAACCCTGTCGGTGAATATTCCTGTCACTAACAGACATTGAGAACAGAATAGATGCGTACACTCAGGAATCCGGGACATCTCCGTTCATGGATGAATAAGTGTATGCCTATGAAGCGTAGTTTTCAATTAAACAACAAAAAATCTGGGTTATCCTGTGAGCCCAACTGTGCCAATCATCCGAATAACAGATCGCCCATTCCCAATGGTTTCAGGTTCCGAATGTGATTTGCATGTCAGACCGTCAGGGGGTTACTTACTTAATCTTGTGTTATCTTCTTTGGTGCTTACACCAAAAGAGAGTTTCGGAGAACAAGTAAATCACCTGTCCCAGACGGTGAGCACCCCAGTGCTAGCTGAAGAGATTGTGTAGGCATTAGTAATGATCTTTTAAGAATCACTGGATTTTGGAATGGTTCTGGAGACTAGACAATTGCAAATGTGATTCCACTCTTCAAGAAGGGAGAAAGGTAGAAGTAAGGAACCTACGTGCCGGTTAGTCTGACCTTGGTGTTTGGGGAGTTGTTGCAGGTGATTATTAAGGAAACGACCCACGCGGAACATGGAGATTCAAGATGAGAGAGAGAGAGAGAGAGAGAGAGAGAGAGAGAGAGAGAGAGAGAGAGAGAGAGAGAGAGAGAGAGAGAGAGAGAGAGAGAGAGAGAGAGAGAGAGAGAGAGAGAGAGACAGAGAGACAGAGACAGAGACAGAGAGCGCCTTTGGTATGTCGAAATACCGGGTGAAAGAGTAGTCTATGGGGTACTGCAAGTCTGTGTCCCAATTGATGCTTTGCTGCAAACCGAGTGCACGATATGGGGCGCCGATGTTTTTCTTGATGTTGGGAGGGGATCGTTGTTTTGCTGGTGCTTATGTGATGGAGGGGTAGCTGGGAGGGGCACTTTCGTGTTGTTTTTAACATGAAACTGCCATTCATTCCCTGGAGCACGCTGTTTTCGTGGATGTTTGCGAAGATAAAAAATTTCAATATCTTTATTGCACACATTTCTCTGATATTAAATGTACTTTTGAAACCATTGTAACTTTTGCAGATTATCGGGTACGATTTTGTTTACATTGCTGAACCGTTGAAGAAAGATGCTTGTCGTTGGGAGCTGAATATCCAAGGTTACAATTTATATCGGAGTGATGGGAAGGTAGACAAGAGGGGTAACATGATTCTCTTCATAAAGAATGATATAGAGTTGGAAAATACTCAATCTTTGTGGGTTGTGTTAAGAAGTCGCAAGGATAACACGAGGTAACACGAGGGGGAATTTCTTTACTCAGAGAGTGGTAGCTGTGTGGAATGAGCTTCCAGTAGAAGTGGTAGAGGCAGGTTTGGTATTGTCATTTAAAGTAAAATTGGATAGGTATGTGGACTGGAAAGGAATTGAGGGTTATGGTTATGCCAGTGGGACTAGGTGAGTGTAAGCGTCGGTACGGACTAGAAGGGCCGAGATGGCCTGTTTCCGTGCTGTAATTTTTATATGGTTATATAAGTTATATACAGCCCTCCAAAGAGCAGCTGGGATGTGGCCTACAGATTATAACAGGAAATAGAGAGTCCTGTCAAAAGGGTAATATTATGATCATCTTGGGAGATTATATCATGTGTATAGTTTCGTCATGGATCTGAAGAAATTGATTGTGTTGAAAGCCTACGAGATGTCTATTTAGAGTAATTTGTCATTGAGCCTGCTCGGGAATAAGCTATACGAGAGTGGCTGCTACGCAATGAACCATAGGTTATTAGGGAGCTTAACATAAATGAACCCGTAGGAGGCAATGGTCACAGTATGACTGAGTTCAACTTAAAATTGGACGAGTGAAAGTAAAGCCGCACGTAGCAGTACGTTTGTGGAGTACGGAGGGATTAACCGAAGTAAATTGCGACGAAATGCTGACAGGGATGACAGCAAAGTAGAAATTACATCAGTGTTTGGGAAAAATGCGGAGGCTTGTCCAAATACAAACCAATACTCAAATTATGAAATAGAACAGCGTGGCTGACAGGGAAAGTTAAAGCCAATGAAAAGTCAACAGAAAGGACATTCGACAAAGCAAAAAATAGCGTGAAGATGGATGATAGGGAAGTTTTTTAAAACCTACATAAAGCTGCTAGAAAACTTATTAGGAGGTAAGAGATAAAACCTGAAAACTAAGCAAGCGAGCAGAAAATACCAAAGTAGATAGAAAAAGATTTGAAGTATATAAAAAATAAACAGAAATGAGAGTAGAAAATTGGGTTGCAAAAAGAATAACGACGGATAAGGAGATGGCAAATGAACTAAATCAGTGTTTTGTATCAGTCGTCACTCTGGAAGACACTAGCAGTTTGCTAGATGTTGAAGGGTGCGAGTGAAGAGAAGTGAGTGCAGTTACTAATACAAGGAAGAAGGTGTTCAGAATGTCAGAAGGCCTAAAGGTTCATGAGTTACGAGTACCAGATTAACCGCACCCTAGGGTTCTGAAAGACCGAAGTGTAGGGATTATGGTGACATTAATAATGATCTTTAAAAATAATTGGACACAGGCATGAAAAATTGGACTGGAAAATTGCAAAAGTCACTCAATTCTTTCAAAAAGGAAGGAGACAGCAGAAACGAAATTATAGACCAATTAACCTGACCTCGTGGTCGGAAAGCTGGTGAAGTCAGCTGTTGAGGATGAAGTTACGGAGTACCTGCTGACACAGGACAAGCTATAATAAAGTCAGCATGGTTTCCTTAAGAGAAAATCTTGCCTGACAAACCGTCTTTGAGGGGATTACAAGTAGGATCGATAAAGAGATCCTGAAGGACGTTGCAGATTTGGATATTCAGAAGGCCATTGACAAGGCACCAGAATATTGACAGAAGTTTACCACGTCTTTGCTCGGAGGCAGCCAATGGGAGTAAAATAATCCTTTCCCGGTTGGCTGGCTGTGACTAAGTTTGTTCTGCAGCAATCTGTTTTGGGACGGCTTCTTTTCATGCTGTATATCAATGATTTTGATGATTGAATAGCTTGCTTTATTGCCAAGATTCCATGTGGTACATGATCGGCGAACGGGCAGGTAGTGTTGTGGAAACAGATTGGTTGCATAAGAACAGATTAGGAGAGTAAGTAAGAAAGTGTGAAGTGAAATACAATATTGGAATGTGCATGGTCAGCCATTTTGTGAAAGAAATAAATGCGCAGAGCATTTTCTAAACGCGGAGAAGATGCAGAAATCTTGAAATACGAAGGGAATTGGGAATTCGTGTGAAGTCACGCTAAGCACTTTAAGGGTAACTTGCAGTTCGCGTTTTTGGTGCGCAACACAAATGCAATGTTGTCATTCATTTCAAGAGGTCTGGCATCTAAGAACAGCATTGTGATGCGAAGGCTTTATAAGGCACTGGTTAGGCCGCAGCTTGAGTATTGTGAACGGTTTGGGGCTCCGTGTCTAAGAAATTATATACTGGCGTTGAAGCAAATTCAAAGGAAGTTCACGTTTCCAGGAATGAAAGGGTTATGACATGTGGACAGTTTGATGGATCTGAGCTTCTACCCCGTAGAATTTAGAAGGATGAGGTAAAACCATTCGGATGTTGAAAGGTTATTTCCCAGTCTTGGACAAGAGGGCACAGCCCCAGGATAGGGTTCGACCATTTAAACAGCGTTGCGAAGGAACTTCCTTTATATATTACCAAAGGCCGCAATGGAGACCAGACCGTTGGGTGTATTTAAAGCGAAGAATGATACGTTCTTGATTGGCCACGGCATCAAAAGTTACTGGGAGAAGGCCTGGGAGTGGGACTGAGGACGGGAAACATGAACCAACCATGATTAACAGGCAGAGCAGAGTCGATGGGTTAAATGGCTTAATCATGCTTCTGTGTCTTATGGTCTGAAGGTCTATCTGTCATTAACTAGTACGGCTGTGATGTGCTGAAGGTAATACCAACACTTCATTCAACAACGACAGAAACCCGGTGGAGGAATTGTAGCATTTGAGGTAACAGCATGCAGTGGGGAAAAGAAATCAGCACCGCGAGTTCCATTTCGCAAGGAGTCGTAGTGAATTGTTGCTCCAACGCTGAAAATTCTGACATTCAATCAATCATCGGGACTGGATTGTAAAGTTATTATCACATCGGGATTAAATGTGTTGATTCATTGGTTCTGGTGAAAATGCCGTTGCTTAAAAATGCGTGAAGCAGTGTAACAGTGTATACGGACACAAACACACACACACACACACACACACACACACACACACACACACACACACACACACACACACATACACACACACACACACACGCACACACACACGCGCACACACACACACGCACTCACACGCAAACACACACACACACACGCACGCACGTACACGCACACACACGCACACACACACGCGCACACACACACACGCACTCACACGCAAACACACACACACACACACACACACACACACACGCACGCACACACGCACACACACACGCAAACACACACACACACACGCACGCACGTACACGCACACACACGCACACACACACGCGCACACACACACACGCACTCACACGCAAACACACACACACACACACACACACACACACACGCACGCACACACGCACACACACACGCGCGCGCGCGCGCGGGCGCGATCAGCTGTAGGTTTTTTTCTGTTTGGAAAGATTAGCACCGTAATGCATAGCTTTGCATTAATATAATCTATTCTCTGCTATATAAAGCAGTGTTCTTGTATAAATACAGAAGGAAAAATGTTAGAAAGATGCAGCAAGCCGGCCATTTTCAGAAAGGGACACAGATTTAAAATTTCATGTGGATTCCCGTTCCTCACAACTGGAAATAAGCTGCGTGTGACGGTGCTCCTACAAAGAAACGCCGCTCATCAGCTCTGACAGAGTGAATAACTGTGGTAGATAGAATCGGATCATTATCTTTTTCCTGTGTTAGGTGTTGTGACCAAATGAATTGCACAATCCGACCAGTGCGTCAGATGCTGAAAGAAGAGCCAACCATCAACTGAGCCTAAATTACTGATAGAAATGGGCGAAGATGGACTTTGCTGGGACATGGATCAGAGGAACACATGCGAAATACTGGAAGAACTCAGCAGAGCAGGCAACATCTATGCAGTGGAGTAAAGAGACGACGTTTCGAGTTGAGACCGTTCATCAGGCCTGGAACGGAAATGGGAAGAAATCTGAGGAGTGGAAGAGAGTGGAAGGTGAGGAGTACAAGCTAAATGATGATAAGTGAAGACAGCTGGGGGGAAGAAGATGAGTGGATTGGAGAGTGGGATGAAGTGCGTAGCTGGGAGGGGGTAATAGGTGGAAAAGGGAACGGGTTAAAAAAGAAGAAATCCCATAGTAGAGGGGAATCGACCATCGTAGGAAGGGAAACAGGATAATAAGCAGCCGACGGAATACCAAGAGTTCCGATGAAATCCAGAATGGGGAATGAACGAAAATAGACAGTGAGAGGGAAGGTAAATTTTACCGGTCAAAGGAATCAATGTTTATGCCTTAAGGTTGAAGACTACAGAGACGGAACATGCGTTGTGCCACGTGTCATTAGAGGAGGGGATGCAACGACATACCGGAATGAGAATGAAAAATGGAATTGAAATGGTAAAATCCTGAACATTACGGCTGGAGCGAACAAACTCAACAAAGCGTCGTTCAATACAAATTCTGTGTCAACGATGTAAAATGGCTGAACCAGGACTACCGGATACAGCAGATGAACCGGACGTATTCGCGGGTGAAGTGCTGTCCGAATGATAAGGACTATTTGGGTGCCTGAAAGGCAGCGAAGAAGGACGTGAATGGGCAGGTGTAGTATTTCCGCTTGCTGGGAGAACTGGCAGGAGGGAAATCGCTGGGTAGAGCAAATTGTCATAGGAATGAATCAGCAATAGCATGGGCCCGACAGAGAAGCGTAGTGTGGTGGGGGGATGAGATTGGCGGCCGGTTCCTATTGAAGTCGAAGGGTGTTATGGAGAACAACGAGGTGGATGTGGAGGCTCATGGTGTGTTTGGTTAGGACAAGCGGAAATGTTTCTCTGTTAGAGTGAAAGGAAGATGTGTTGAAGACGCATGGCCGTGAAATTGAGCAGATGCGAGTGAGGGCAACACTTGCTCGGGTAACGGAAAAGTAACCCCGTTCTTTGAACAAGGATCTGGATGGAGGTTGGAATTAAAAGCAGACTGCTCTGATTTATAACCTATAAATCCTTCCTTGCATCAATTACTCAGACAGTAAGTCCTGTTGATGAATGTTCCTCTGGCTAACAGACACGGAGCGCAGAGTAAAGGCGTCACCTCCGGCCAGTGCTTGACGCAATGAGTGCGGGAATTGATTACTCCAGAACATATCAATTCACGGAGGAATAAGTGTACGTCCATTAAGCGTCTCGATCAGTCAATGTCCAGACAGCGGAGTTTTCCCGAACGCCCTACTGCACCCCGTCATCCTATTAATAGCTGTCTCCTTCGTATTCGATACTGGTTGTTAACATGGTTAGTAACACCGCCTGCTACGGGGCGCTTAAGTAGTCTTGCGTTATTTTCCTTGATGGACGGAACAAAGTAGAGTTTCCGGTAAGTTCAGAGGAACATAGTTCAAATTAAAATTTGAACAAAACAAAACTGGGAGCACGCTTAGCAAATCTATAGAGTAGTAACTGTAAACAACATTTGTAAACGTTAAACGTCAGGAACTGTAAACTGTAAATAAATTGTGCAAATGCAGTTAATAAATAAATTACAATAAATAACAAGACAAGAGCGTCCTTAAATGAATGTCGTTTTGTTCAAGAGACTGATGGTTGAGGTGTAGTAATTGTTCTTGAACCACGTGTTGCGAGTCCTGAGACTGTTCTACCTTTTATCAAATGTCAGCATCGAGAAAAGAGCATGGCCTACGTGCTAAGCTTCGTTGATGATGGATGCTGCTTTTCTACGACAAACTTTTAAGTGTTTTTTTAAATGGTCAGGAGTTATTTACGCATGATGTACTGGACCGAATCCATTACCTTTTCTTGAATCTTCCCCCCAAAGGCATGGTGTTCTCATACGAGACCGTGATTCAACCAGTCAGCACAGTTTCCACCACGTATCCACACATGCTTGCCATGGTTTTTGAGGACACCCCGAAACTCCACAGCCTACTGAGGAAGGAGCCGTCGTGCTTTCCTTGCAATTCTACTTATTTGATTGTTCCAGGACATTTCCTCTGAGATATAGAGACTCAGGAATCTCCTCAGCATCAACGAAGTGTAATGATGAAGTCCCGGCTGATCATTTCACAATCGTGGCAGGTAAGTATGATGGAAGACTTGCTATTTCGGTATTCCCGTGCATTCTGGCACGAACATTTGCTGTGAGTGGTATAGCTACTAGGTAATTCTATAATTAGCTTATTGGCGTCATCGCCCAATGCTGACACTCAGCGATACTAAAATGAAAGAAAAAATGTTGTACAATGATAATTTTCAGCTGTTTTAATATCATTAAGAGATTCTGTCAACAGTGTATTTACTGAAAAAATACAGTTTAATGCTTTTCTATATGCTGAAATACCACTTAATCAAAGATAGTGGACTGCAATTTCATGTTATCCAAGCATAATTCATTCTTGAATGTAATAATAATAATGAAATGCTTAATCGATTGTGAAATGCAATCGATGTTGCAAGAAGGATTAATTAAGGTTGCATATTATTTACAAATCTCCCCCATTGCTACAAACAGGTACCTCACTCCATTCTTCAGCTCGTCTCTGAATTTTCTCTGTGTTAGTCCATAGATACACGTGTTGGTGCAGGTACTGAGAGAAGACAACATAAACCCACATTGCTGCAGGATATAGGTCGGTTTGCTGAAATATCTGTCAGTGTAGAAATAGTTTTCTACTTGCCAGATCAAAGAATGTACGACATTGGGCATCCAGAATAATATAAAATTGGCTGAAACAGCGAACAACAAAATCATTGACTTTCTCCGGTTTGCCACCTCTGGATCATTACCATTTTCGCTACTTTTCCGAAGTCCCTGGCGAACTCTATTTGTCTCTATAATCCGGTTGACGGTTAAAACATTAAAGAAGAGAACAAAACATATTGGTAGCAACGACGAGGAGATACTGTCGAATACCTGGTAGCCTTTCCACAGGGGTGACGTGCTGTATTCAGCTACGGGAACACAACGCCATCGATCCACTGCGAAGTAAAATGGAATGGCCTTGGCACAACACGCTGTACTCACTGTTGCCACCACCACAGTCGCTGTTCTCTCGGTGCAATATCGGTTCCGCAGCTTCTGACAGCAGATGGCGACGCAGCGATCGAAAGTGAAAGCAACCGTCAACAAAACGGAACAGTCCCAGGTTGCGATACTCAGGACAAGTAGCACAGAACACGCGGGTGTAACGAGCAAGAAATTAGCAAACAAGTAGATGTAATTCATCCGCTGTAAAAGAATAACAACTATGACGTACATAAGATCGGCTGCCGCCATGGACACCAGGTAGAGAGTGATGCCTTTGGAAAGACCGCATCTCCCGCGGGATAGGATCACAATCGCCGTTAAATTAACTGAAATAAGTTAATAAGAATAAATTACTATCAGTTACTGCAGAGTTAACAGTGTAACTTTCTTAGAATAGTGTGACTAATAGGCCATCAGGCCGGTGTCTGCAGTCAGTTAATTTGCGCTTACAGACATGGGATGCTTATGACTCGATCAAGCAGACAGTATAGTTTCAATGCACAATTTATATCTTCCCAGTTTCACGTTCAGAATTTAACCAACGGAATGAAAGCCAGAGGCTGGCAGCAGAGCGCCTTCACGGCTCCGTTAAACAGTGAACAATGGGCTGGATACCAGTCCAGGAAGGTGAAGTTATTAAGAGCTGTCCCGATAGCATAGCGTCCTGAGGACAACAACACAAATGGTGAAGCGTCTGTCTTTAATTCCAGAAAACAGGGCGTAATTACACTTCTTTAAAATGAATTATTTAATTGGTTTTCATTTTAAATAAAATCATTTAATAATTACACCGACAAAATGGTCCTGAGTTCATTTCACTGGAAGTCAGGAGTTATATAAAGGCGGTTGAGAAAGCCTTCTGCCATCACACGATGTGAAACGGCTGTCAGGGCTAATCGAGGGTAACGTTAGATGGCAGGCTCTGTGCTATCCGTGAACAGCGGAGATGCCAGCGAGGCGTCGTGACTCTGTGGTGCCCCACGACGAGAGAAACGACAAATTTGCCAGTGGGTTTTAGCGTGCGAGATATTGTGTGTTGACATCCCTACAATAAACTTGCACCGTGTTTTCAGCTGAATTTTGCTGGGACTGCAGGGAGAGATATCACGCCGCAGAGCGGACTCGGCGGTGACCGGGCCTGATGAGTCATTGCTGTCATTATCAGAATGTTACGTGAAGTTGTGTCTTTGCAACCTGTTCTGATGAAGTCCTTGCGAAGAGCCCCGACATGAAGCGTCGAATATTTATTCCTCTTCGTCGATGCTACCTGACCTATTGAGTTCCGGCAGCAATGAGTGTTAATGGTATTTTCCTGTCTGCGCGTTTTGTAAGTTCGTTTAAGATTTCTGGCATGCAGACGTGTTAACAAAAGTACAACGTGGCAATATATGCTTAGGTTATAATCTTATTAATATATACAAATGTATCAAACACCTAAATCAAAATGCATGTATAATTAAACAATTAAATTAATGCGAATTACAATTCGAATATAACATAGCTGCGAAGGTTTCTTTTCATCGTCCAATGGCAGCACAAATGCACTGGCCATGTTGGGCATCAAGATGCAGTTAATCTACGATACCTCGAGCGTAATACAAGTGTATAACGTTACCTGGAACACCGAGTGCTGCCAGCATCGGGCAGTAAATTCTGACGATGTTGTAAATTGCGGAATATCCCATTTCCTATCTGAAGCGATGATTAATTGTACAACTTGTCCCAAATACGTGCACGCACTGTTTTAATGAGTCCTTATGAACCACACGCTTAAATCGATTAGTGCTCCCATGATGTTATTAGACACAGTCCACTGAACAAACAACTATTTTCGTCACATCGTGTGCTTGTCTATCACATTCAGTTCTTCAAGGATAATCAGAAGGACATTCATTCGACGTTACTTCGAAATATATTCAATGGAGAGAGTCAGTGCAGTTCTGTTTCGCAATGATTACCTGTCGTAAAATTTGTTAATTTAACAGCAACAGATGATTACAAGATAATATAGCAGAAAACAAAACAGAATTATAATAAATAAATAAATAAATAAAATGGTCAATCATTTACAGTATACGTATATTGAAAAGATTAATAGAAACATAAATAAAGAAGTGAGGCAATGTTCAAGGGTTCAATGTCCATTTAGGAATCAGATGGCAGAGGGGAAGAAGCTACTCCTAAATCGCTGAGTGTGTGACTTGACGCTTCAGTATCTCCTACCTGATGATGATAGTGAGGAAAGGGCATGCCCTGGGTGCTGGAGGTCCTTAACAACAGACGCTGCCTTTCTGAGATAACGCTCCTTGAAGATGTCCTGGGTATTTAGTAAGCTAGTACCCAAAATGGAGCCGACTACATTTACGACCTTCTGCAGCTTCTTCCGGTCCTGTGCAGTAGCCGCCACTCTCCCACTCTCACCCTCTCCCAACCCATAACAGACAGTGATACAGCCTGCCAGAATGCTCTCCACGGTACATCTACAGAAGTTTTTGAGTGTATTTGTTTTGATACCAAATCTGTATAAACTCCTAATGAAGTAAAGCTGCCGGCTTGCCTTCTTTATAACTGCATAGATATGTTGGTGCAAGGTTAGACCCGGGAACTTCAAGCTGCTCACACTCTCCACTTCTGATCCCACTATGAAGATCGGTATGTGTTTCTTCGTCTTATGCTCCCTGAAGTCCACAATGAGCTCTTTCGTCTTACTGTCGTTGAGTGCCATGTTGGTGCTGCGACACCACTTCAGCAGTTGGCATATCGCGCTCTCGTCAACATCTGAGGTTAAAACATCTATAGTAGTATCATCAGCAATTTCATGGATGGCGTCTGAGCGATGCCTCGCCACACAGACATGGGTATATATGTGGCTATACACACTCCCCTGAGGAATACCTTTGCTGATCGTCAGCGAGGAGAATATGTTATCGCCAATCCGCCCAGATTGTGGTCTTCAGGTTAGGAAGTAGAGGATGCAATTGCAGATGGAGATACAGAGGCCCAGGTTGTTCAGCTTCTCAATCAGGATTGTGAGAATGGTGGTATTAAATGCTGAGCTATAGTCGATGAACAGCATCCTGATAGAAGTGTTTGTGTTGTCCAAATGGTCTAAAGCCGAGTGGAGAGCCATTGAGATTTCATCTGCCGTTGACCGATTATGGCGATAGGCAAATTGCAATGGGTCCCGGTCCTGTCTGAGGCAGGAATTCAGTCTAGTCATGACCAACCTTTCAAAACATTATGATCTGAAGGATTATTCTAAAGTGCACTGTTCCTTTAAGAGAGAGAGAGAGAGAGAGGAGAGAGAGAGAGAGAGAGAGAGAGAGAGAGAGAGAGAGAGAGAGAGAGAGAGAGAGAGAGAGAGAGAGAGAGAGAGAGAGAAGAGAGAGAGAGAGAGAGAGAGAGAGAGAGAGAGAGAGAGAGAGGAGAGAGAGAGAGAGAGAGGGAGCGTACAGCTTGTGTCCTAATTCAGCAGCAGGGAGAGAGAGAAATTTCTGCAAGTTGCCCTTGGAAAACTGAACAGCGGAGTTATATGATGGACAGCTCGTGTTCAGCACTTGGAGATTATATACAAGGGTCTGTCGACGTTTTAATCTCAGACACACAGGACACACACAGAGACACACGACGCCCAGAGGCAAGGAGGACACTGGTGAGCTTTGTGTGCCCACGACAAGGGTGGGGTTTTTGCTCACAGTGTGGACAAGGGAGTGCCGTGGGGAAGCTATCGGTGTTTTTAACTCTGGCCTGGGGTCGAGAGCGTTATCGTGGAAACGGTCCCCTTTTCTGTGGTCACAAGTTGGTGACTGTAAGTTTCGGGAGCAGGAGGACGACGTGAGGATCGGCTTCGGTATTGGAAGATAAACCAACACTCTATCTCTCTCTCCAACTCTACTCAAATCAAATTCCAGAACTGAACTGATTACTTACCATACCACCATAAGACTGATCACCTGATCACCTGAGCTGGGGAAGCTTGGGAACCTTATGTTACTCACCTATATATATATAGGCATATACTTTGCTAACCTGTTTATATTATCTTATTTTATATTTCTTTATTCACGTAGTTACTAATAAAATAGAGTTTATAAAGGAAGACCCAGACTCCAGGTGTGTCCATTTCTGTTGCTTCTTTTACGGGGTACGTAACAGCATTTAATAACTGTAGATGTAAATGCTACCGTCCGATGCATCATTAAGGCAGCTCACATTATTCTTCTTAGGCATATGTATAATTGTTGGCTTTTTGAAGCGTGAGAACTTCCGCCCGTAGCAGTTTGAGGTTGGAAATGTCTCTGAATAATCGCACTAGTTGGTCGGCACAGGTTTTCGGAGCCTTAACAGGGGACTCCATCGGGACTTTCCGCCTTGCAAGGGGTTTACTCTCTTTAAATGCAGCCTGACATGGGCTTCTGGGATTAAATTCACCGGGTCATCAGGTACAGCAGGGATCTTCACTGCTGTAGTTATATACTCCCTCTCAAAGGTGGCTCAGAAGTGGTGGAGTTAATCTGGTAGTGAAGCACCACTGACATTCATGCTATACTCAGGGAGTCGAATTACAGCCAGGTGATCAGACTTTCCGAAGCGAGGGCGTGGAAAAACACGGTAACCATTCTTCATGGTGGTGGAACAATGGTCCAGTGTGTTGTTCCCTCTAGTTTTGCAAGTGATGTGTTGATGATAATTGGCTGAGGGTTTTTTTTTTTCAGACAGGCCTAGTTAAAATCTCCCAAAACAATGGTGAAGGCTTTAGGGTGCGCTGTTTCGCGCATTGTTGATCCCATTATTTCAGATTATCTAAAGTCTGATTGACATTGGCCGAAGGTGAAAATGATATACTGCTGACAAAAGTGACCACGGAGAACTCCCGCGTTAGGGGAAAAGGAGGGCACTTAACTGGTAGATATTTCAGATCTGGTGAGCAGAATTGGGTCAGGACTGATATACTTGTGTACCAAGAAGTGTTGATCACGAGACATACTCCTCCACCTCTATTTTGAGAGACTCTATATGTTTATCCTGACGGTATATAGTAAACCAGTCGATCTGAATCGCTGCTTGCGGGACGAATGTGTTTAACCAGGATTCTCTGAAACAAATGTCACACGCGGACCCACTGCCCCACTATTCAGTACCCTAGCTCAGAGATAATCGATTTTATTCAACAGAGACTGCAGGTTTGCTAGCAAGATAGTCGGTGTCAGTAGTTTAAAACTCCGTTTCCTGAAAAGTGCTTGTATCCCTGATCTGCAGCCACGTTTCCTAAGTGTTATCCTACGTGGACACTTCCGTCCTAATGAGTACTGTTTCCGTCAGTTGTAAGCAGCCATAGTCCGTTAAATGCATTAACACATCGTTGATGACTGTACTGACCTTGGAAGCTGAAACGAGAATCTTTAATCCTGTCCTTTGATAGATCTACTGCTACTCCAGTCGCCCGTAGTCGGCCCGGAATAGTCGATGTTTCGACGGAGACCCGCAGCAGGATATTTCAGCCCCGGTACTGGTCCCATGCCACTGATTCTCTTGTGATTTGATATCCGGAAGTTGCAATTTCTGTGATTCTCCAAGAGGACCACAGACTTGTCCGGTTTGTAGGCTTGCCCGCTTCAACGTTTTAGAGACCTGTGTTGTCTAAAATCAGGGACTACTGTTTTTACTCTAGGTATAGTCACCCATCCTAAACCGGAAAACGGCAGTTGCCAGACTAAGAGTAATCCACCCGTCTTCAACATTTCGGGTTTCAGCTCAGTGCTAGGAAGCATGACAGGATAAAAAAAACTTATGAAGCAGCCATGAAGATAGTTTCTATATATGTGTTCAACGAAGGACAGATAGACATAACGGGGCAGTACTAGAGGTCTCCCCGAATGCCAAGGAGAGACAGTGGAACAAACACATTGAAACTGCATGGAAGGACACAAAGACAACAACGTAGCTACACTGGCGACTTTATTTTTCCATGGGGCTTCTTTAGTAGCCCCTACATGTCCTTTGAACTTACCCCTCTGACCTTAAAATCGGGCAAAATACATGGACACTTCTGTGACGCAGGTGACTCCAGACGGATGGGGCAGGGAATTAAAACTCTGACAGACTACAAGATCAAGCCGAAAACTGATGACAGTGACGCCTCTCTTCCAAACAGGCTTAACAAATTCTTTGCACGTTTCGAACCATCAAATACTACAGCAAGGGGGAGACCCAATCCCTTCTTACCATCTGACCAGCCGGCTCCAATCATTGATTCAGAGCAAACACGGAGGACCCTTGCCAGGGTTATCCCACGAAAAGCGGGAGGTCCCGACAACATCCCTGGACGTGTGCTCAAGGAATGTGTTGATGTATTAGCAGATGTCCTGACAGACATTTTTCAACATTTCCCTTAGACAAGCCATTGTCCCCAGATGATTCAAAACCTCCACAATCATCCCTGTAGCAAAACAAAATCAGTTGTAGCCTGTCTGAATGATTACCGTCCCGTTGCCCTGACCACCATAGTGATGAAATGTTTTGAACGGCTTGTCAAACCTAATATCACAGCCAGCCTCCCCTCATCGCTGGATCCTCTACAGTTTGCCTATCATCCAAATCGCTCTACGGAGGACGCAATATCCACCGCACTGCACATAGAACATAGGTGGGAAGAGATTGAACAAGGGGGGATAAGACAGTGTCAAGGTATGCAGAAATGAGTTCAGTGGGGCCGGAGCAAGCTGAGACAATAGGACTACCTGGACAGGCAGGGTTGTGGATCTTGGGTACGAGGTAGAAACGGAAAGTGCGGGGTGTGGGAACTATGAGGTTGGTGGCAGTGGTTGGGAGATCCCCAGAGCTGATAAGGTTGGTGATGGTATAGGAAACAATGGCCTGGTGCTCCTGTTGAATTTCCAGCAGCTGCAGATTTCCTCGTGTTTGCATAATTACTAATCCAATTTACCACTCCATCACTACTTATTGTAGAATTTTCCGCTCAAAGGCATTGTTGTTCCCGTACGAGTCCATATTTGAAACAGCCTCCACGCACTCCACCACACATCCGCAGATGCTTGCCAAGGTTTTTGATGACAGACCGAATCTCCGCAGTCTAACGAGGAAAGAGTGGCGCTGCCGTGATTTATTGGCATTATTTATATGATGGTTTCTGGACTGGTCCTCTCAGCACAGAGACACATGGGAATTTCGTCAGCATCAACTGAGTCCAATCATCAAATCCATCTGATCAACCCACATTCGTGACCAGTAATTATGATGGAAGCCTTGATACTTCGACATTCATGAACATTTTGGCACAGACATGTTGCTGTCAGGTGTAGAGCTACTAGGTAATTCTATAATTATTATGTTAACGTTATCGTCCGATGATGACACTCGGCGATAATAAAATGAAAGATAAAATACGGTAAAACAGGGCCAAAATAATACTTTTTGGATTATACAAGATTTAAAAAATAATATTACGTATTTTTAAATACCATTAGGAGATTTTGTCAACAGTGCATTTAGAGAAAGTAATCAAATTAATTCGCTTCATACACAGAGAAACCACGTAAACAAACATAGTGGATTTCCATTTCATGATGTTCGATGTATAATTCTTCCGTGAACGTAATAATAAATAAATTCCAAATCGTTCATACAGAAAGATCCCAAAATAGCGGCCGCACGTAGCTCAAATCAACTACTCCACCTATCAATTGTTCTGACGTTGCAAAATAAATAATTCAGTTTGCATTTTATTTACAAATCTCTCCCGTTGCTACAAACAGGTACTTCACTCCATTTTTTAGTTCCTCTCTGAATTTTCTCTGTGTCAGTCCATAGATACACGTGTTGGTGCAGGTGCTGAGAAAAGACAACATAAACCCACATTGCTGCAGGATATAGGTCGGTTTGCTCAAATATCTGTCTGTGTAGGAATAGTTTTCTACTTGCCAGTTCATTGAATGTACGACATAGGGCATCCAAAGTAATATAAAATTTATCGAAAGAGCGAACAACAGAATCATTGACTTCCTTCGGTTTGCCAACTCTAGATCACTACGATTTTCGCTGCTGTTCCGAAGCACCTGCCGAACTCTATTTGTCGCTCTAATCCGTTTGACGGTGGAAACATTAAAGAGCAGAATTAAACAGATTGGTAGTAACGGTGTTGTGATGCTGTCAAATACCTCGTAGGCTTTCCACAGGGGTGACGTGTAGTATTCAGCTGCGGGGACACAACGCCATCGATCGACTGCAAAGTATAATGGAATGGCCTTGGCACAACACGCTGCACTCACTGTTGTCACCACCACAGTCGCTGTTCTCTTGGTGCAATATCGGTTCCGCAGCTTCTGACAGCAGATGGCGACGCAGCGATCGAAAGTGAAAGCAACCGTCAACCAAACGGAGCAGTCCCTGGTTGCGTGACTCAGGACAAGTAGCAGAGAACACGCCGGAGTTACGAGTAAGAAATTAGCAAACAAATGGATGTAATTTATCCTCTCTAACAAAATAACAACGATGACCACCATCAGATCAGCTGCCGCCATGGCCACAAGGTAGAGAGTGATGCATTTGGACAGACCGCATTTCCCGCGGGACAAGATCACAATCGCCGTTAAATTAACTGCAATAGTTATAAAAAATAAATTACAATCAGGTACCGCAGAATAATTAGTATAACTTGATTTGCGTTTTGTGAATAATAATCGATCGAACAATTGTATCGAATCTCTGCAAGTATAACAGTCCCCCTGCGCTGACCGAGATGATATGCGGATGGCCGCATCAAGCTGATTCTAAGTTTTAATGCACAATTTTGATCTCGCCTACTTCACTTCCAGTCGTTAACCAACAGAAGCAGAGCGCCTACAACTGGCTCTGTTGAATAGTGAACTAAGGGCCGGGTACTTGTCCTACAAGGAGAGGTTATCAAGTGCTGTCCCGAATAGGATGGCGTCTTGCGGAGAATGGCACTGGAAGTGAAGAGACCCTATATCGTAATTATATTTCCTTAAAAGAGTATTTAATTAGATTTCATATAAAATACAATTATTTTAAAAAAGTCATGAATTCATTTCACTGTAAATCTGGAGGTAGTTGGAGACTGCTGGCAGAGCCTTCTGATCTCAGAAGATGTGAAACGGCTCATAGGGCTAGCTGGTCACAGGGGGACAGATCATCAAAGTTAAAAGTCAGACGTTACATTTTGTGCGCTCTGTGTGGAAGAACGAAAATATCAGCGAGGCCTCCTGAATATTAGTTAACACACAAAGAGATAAACGACACTATTACAAACTGGTAACGCATGAGAGTTTTAATCCAAGCGCAGCCGAGGCAGGTTTAATCACTGAAACGTTCGTGGGAAATCACCATGCTCTCAGATATATGAATATTAATTTGAAAACAATACACGTACTTTACGTTCTGCTGATTCAATACATAGTTGGTTATATAGTTGTATTGAAAATGAAAAATGGAAAAGTGAGTTGCCTAATGAAAGAGACGGTTATTGTAAGACACAATAAGGCCATAAGACAAAGAAGCATAATTTGGCCTTTTGGCCCATCGAGTCTCTACGGCCATTTTATCATGGATGATCCATATTCCCTCACTGTCGCAATTTCTTGCCGACCCCCACCCCCCCCCGTATCCCTTCATGTCCTGACCAATCAGGAATGTAACAACCTCAGCCTTAAATATACATCAAGACGTAGCCTCCACAGCTGCCCTTGAAAACGAATACAACAAATTTACCATTTTCTCGCTAAAGGGTAACCCACAGCCTCCTCTGCATTCTAAATTGACTCCCCTGTATTCTGGCGCCGTTTCCTCCAGTCATAGAATCCCCAAGCATGCGAAACATCCGCTCCTTGTCCACTCTATCAAGGGCATTCACGATTTGAAAGGTTTCAATTTGGATGCCGCTCATTCGTCCGAATTCTAATGAATAGAGTCCCTTCATTCTGTTTAAAATCTTTTAAACCATCTCCTGTTTCAGCACATCATTTCCAAGATAACGGGATCAAAACTGCTCAGAAATTCCAAATGAGTCCTTAACAGTGCTTTATGGAGTCACAGGATTGCAACCTTGTTTCTAAATCCTAATCCTCTCAAATTTACGCGAACATCGCATTTGACTCGTCACCACAGGCTCAATCTGCAAATTAACCTTTCGGGAATCCTGCAGAAGGACCCCCAATTCCATTTGCTCGTCATACTTTTGTAGTTGCTCTCCATTTGGAAAATAGTCAACCCTTTCATTTCTTCTACCAAAATGCGTGACAATACAGTTCCCGGCACTAAATTCCATCTGCCACTTCTTTGCTCAATCACTAAGTCAATATAAGTTCTTCGGTGGCCTCTCTTCTTTCTCAACACTACCTACCCCCCCATCTTTCTTCGTATCGTCAGCAATCTTTGCAACAAAGCCATCAATTCCATTAACCTATTTATTTAAATTTAACATTAAATCAATCAGTCCCAACACATTCCTTGTTGAATAGCACTAGTTACCAGCAGCTAACCAGAAAAGGATCCCTCTATTCCCACACCTTGCCTCCAGCCAAACAAACACTGTTTTATCTACGTTAGAGTATTCCCTGTTAATGCCATGGTCTCGCAGCTTGTTAAGCAGACACATGTATGGCACACTGTTAAAGTGTTTCTGAACATCGTGGTTCTTATTTTTATATCCTGCTTAATATTTCTTTGAAGAATTACAACAGATTTGTTAAGCATGATTTTCCCTTGAGTACACCATACTAACTACGGCCTATTTTATAATTCGCCTCCAAGTTACCTGAAACCATATCCAGTACAATCGTCTTCATTAGCTTCTCAACCATTGTGTCCAGTCTAACTGGTCTAAAATTTCATTTTCGCTGCCTTTCTCACTTCTTTAAGAGTCGAGTGACATTTGCAATATTCCAGTCTTCCAGAACCATTCCAGAACCTAGTGACTCTTGACAGATCATTACTAACACCTCCACAATTGATTCACCCGTCTTTTCCGGACACTGGGGTGTACATCGTCTGGTCTACGTGACCTATCTACCTTTAGACTTTGCAGTATTTTAAAGAACTTTGTCCCGATTAATGGTAACTTCACAGATTCATGAACCCTGACACTCCGGAACTTCCAGCATACAATGAAGACTGATGCACCATTCTTTTTCAGTTCATACATCATTTCCTTTTCTCCTATTACTAAATCTCCAGCATGGTTTTTCAGCGGACCGATATTCACTTTTGCCTCACTTTTTAACTTATTTATGAATCAGAAGAAGCTCTTTAATATTATTGGCTAGCTTCCTTTTGCATTCCATCTTTACTTTCTTATTGGCCTTTGTCGTGTCTTCCCTTGCTTTTTTGAAGAATTTTCATATCCTCTAATTTCCCACTAATTTTTTTTCTAATTTTTATTCTGCTGTAATGTTGTCTTTGAATCCCCTAGTTGACCACGGCGGTTTCATCCTGCCTTTAGAGTACTTCTCCCTTTATCAGATGCATTTATTTTGTGCCTTCCGAAGTGCTTCCAGAAATTCCAGCTATTGCTGCTGTGCTATCGTCACTGCCAGTGTTATTTTTAAAATCAATTCTGACAAACTCCTCATTCATGCCTCTGCAATCTCACTTACTTCACCTTAACACTGATACACCTGTCTTCTTCTTCTCAAATTTGAGGGCGAATTCGTTCATATTGCAATCTCTTTCCCCTGAAGGTATTTTTAACTTCAGCTCTCCAATCAATTTTCTGTCATTGCATAACACTCACTCCAGAATAGCTGCTGCCATACTAGGGTCAACCACGCTCTGCTCTAAAATGCCATCTCGTCGGCATTCCAGAAATTCTCTCTCTGCGCGACGCCATTGCTCACTTGTCCCTCTCCACTGATCTTCCTCCTGACACATTTCCTTGCAAGTGGAAAAAGTGCTACACCTGTTCATAAGCCTCCCCCATCACTATCATTTATGGCCTCAAACTGTCCTTCAAGGGGAAGCGACACTTTTCTCAGTGTGTTGGGCCATCAGTTGTATCCTGTGCACATGGTGTGACCTCCAGTTTATCAGTGAGACCCAGCATAGATTGGGAGATCGCTTCGCCGTGCACCTGCGCCTCGTGCGCCAGAAAAAGCGGGATCTCTCAGTAGCCACATATTTTAATTCCACTTCCCATTCATATTCCGTCCTGTCAGCCCATGACCTCCTCTACTGCGGCGAGTAGTCCGCACTCAAGTTGGAGGAGCAATGCCTTATATTCTGGCTGGGAAGCCTCCAAACTAATGCCATGAAGTTCGATCTCTCGAAATTCTGGTAATACAGCCTCTTATCCTTCACCATTCCCTTCCCATTTACCTCTCTCGGCGTAACATCTTACCTTCCCATCACCTCCTTCTGGTGCTCCTCGCATTTTTCTTTCGTCCATGACAATCCGTCCTCTCATATCAGATCCGGACTTCGCCAGCCCTTTACCTTTTTTGACGAATTGACTTCCCAGATGTTTACCTCCCCCGAATGTTTGGAATGTTTGGAATGTTTGGAATGATTGAAATGTGTACATTCCAATCAGTAAACGTGCTACACGTGCTACCTTATTCCGTATACAGCGCTCTTTCAAGTATAAGACCTTCAGTCCTGCATTTTCTTTGTTCGGTTCTGTCTACCTTTTACGTTTCAATTGATCCGTTTGACTGTAGTTTTGCCCTGCCATCAGACTCCCGTTGCTTGGAGGCTCATTACTCAGTGATTCTGTTTGTAAACGAACCATCACTCTGGTTCCCATCCTCCCGCTATCTTGTTAAAATCAACCAAACAATCCCACAGCCTGTTTTGTTCAAGTCGTACGTTCCCCAGAAGAAATCGCAGTGATGCATAAATCTGAACCCCTGCCCCAGAATCAGTATCATCTGCCACCTCATCCTTTTCTTATTCACATTGTTAAGTGATACAGCTGCTACTCAGAGATTACTACCCTGGAAATACTGTTTATCAAACTTTTAGCTAGCTTCCTAAATTCTCTCTTCAGTTCCTCCTCAACTTGTCCACCTATGCCATTGGTACCAATATGTACCTGGACTTCTGGTTGCTCACCCTCGCCAAGGAGCAGGTCCAACACATCCCTGATCCTGGCACCAGGAGGGCAACCATCGGGTTGTGCCTCCAACGCTCACAGAAACTCCTCTCTGTTCGCCTGACTGTAGAATCTCCAATCAACACGATAATCCACTTCAACCCTCTGCCCTTCAGAGCAACTGTACCAGAGACCCAGTCACTGTGGCTCATTGTAGTATTTAAAGTTGTAAATTATTATTGCGGGGAACGGCATTGGCTATGAATTTCCCCTTATTCTCATGACAGTCGCACAGTCACTCTCTCCAGTAACCCGGGGTGTCTACGCCCCTGTAGATGCTGTCTTTCACGTACTCATTCTTCCGTACGAGTCGAGGGCTATCGAACGGAATAGCTACACATTATGTTACTCCCTTCAGCCGATAGTCGCACTGGAAAGGACAAAGTAATCAAGTCATGTCAATTCAAGTCAAGTCAATCAAGTTAAGTCACTTTTTATCGCCATTTCCACGATAACTGCTGGTACAGTACACAGTAAAAATGAGACAACGTTTGTGTTTTTTTCAGGACCATGATGTTACATGACATAGTACAAAAACAAGACTAAACTAGATAAAAAACAACACAGAGGAAAAAAATATATAAAAACTACACTAGATTACAGACCGATTCAGGACTGCATAAAGTGCACAAAACAGTGAAGACATTACAATAAATGGTAAAGAAGACTATAGGGCTGTAAGGAGTCAGTCCAGGCTCTGGGTATTGAGGAATCTGATAGCTTGGGGAAGAAACTGTTACATAGTCTGGTCGCAGAGCCCGAATGCGTCAGTTCCTTTTGCCAGAGGGAAAGACGGAAAAGTTTTCCAGAAGAGTTTGTATGGGGGTGCCTGGGGCCCTTCATAATGCTGTTTGCTTTCCGGATGCAGCGTGTAGTATAAATGTCCGTGATGGCGGGAAGAGAGACTCCGATTATCTTCTTAGCTGACCTCACTATCCGCTGCAGGGTCTTGCGATCTGATATGGTGCAATTTCCAAACCAGGCAGTGATTCAGCTGCTCAGGATACTCTCAATACAACTCCTGTAGAATGTGATGAGGATTTGGGGTGGGAGATGAACTTTCCTCAGCCTTCGCAGAAAGTAGGTACGCTGCTGGGCTTTCTCTGCTATGGAGCTGGTGTTGAGGGTCCAGGTGAGATTCTCCGCCAGGAGAACACCAAGAAATTCGTTGCTCTTAATGATCTCTACCGAGGAGCCGTCGATGTTCAGCGGAGAGTGGTCCCTCCATGACCTCCTGAAGTTCACAACCATGTCTTTCGTTTTGTTCACATTCAGAGAGTCCGTTAGCCGCTGCACCTCCTCTCTGTAAGCTGACTCATTCTTGCTGATGAGACCCACCACGGTCGTGTCATCGGCGAACTTGATTATGTGGTTCGAGCTGTGTGTTGCAGCATAGTCAAAGGTCAGCAGAGTGAACAGCAGTGGACTGAGCACACAGCCCTGGGGGCCCCCCGTGCTCAGTGTGATGGTGTTGGAGATAATCGAGTAATTGGCCACAGCCCCTGGTTTAACGACTAACGTATTCTTGTTTGGAGGAACATGGGGAAATAATTCAGTACTCTTAGCACAAATATCTGATTTGTATGATAGCGTTTTCTCCGGTATCGGGGAGAACCCATGAGAAAGTGTCATGTTTGTTGGTTGAACATCATACAATAGATACCAAGGTAACTCATCTGAAATATGTAAGATGGAGGCACCTCTGAAAGTTGGACACATTTTTAAGTAGTTCAATTGCAATTACAAAACGGCGTGAAACGATATTACCCTTGATTTCCTTCGCTGTGTAACACTACACAGCTTTGAAATGACATTACACCAGAAATGTAATCCACATGGGCCCGATATATTTTTAATTCTTATATTTTTAAGCTTCCATTTTCAATGAGGAACAGGGGAACAGCTGATTAAATTTTGGGTATTAATTAATACCTGCCAAATCTCGCATCGCCTCCTCCTTTCAGTAAGCTTTCAGGTTATTATGAGCGGAATTGTGCCGGGGCTGCCCAAGGTCAGAGAGAGATATCACGGCACAGTGCGGTCTCAAAGTTTCAGGTCGAGACCCTTCGTCAGGACAGCAACGATGAGTCTTTGCTGTCACTGTCATTCTGCTGCGTGAAGTAGTATCTTTGCCGCTTCCCCGAGGAAGTCCGTGTGAAGGGTCTGAACACAAAACATCAAAAATGTATTCCTCTCCATGGATGTTGCTTGACCTGTTGAATTCCACCAGCATTGTGAGTGTGATATTTTCCTGCCTGCACATTTTGGTAAGCGTATTTCAACTTTTCTGGCATTTAGTTGTTTAACAATAGTAAAACGTGGCAATGCACGTTTAGATCGATATTACATTAAATATATCAAACACCTCAATCATATCCCATATAAAATGAATCCAGTAAATTACCGCACATTACATTTAGAATCTAACTTAACGGTAAAGATCTATTTTCATCGTTCAAGAACTAAAGAAAGTGCACTGGACGGCATATGCACCTTGAGCGTCAAAATAACATTAATCACCGATGCCACGAGCGGCAAACAAAGGTATGATATTACCTGGAACACCGAGTGCTGCAAGCACCGGGCAGTAAATTCTGACGATGCTGTAAATTGCGGAATATCCCATTTTCTAGCTGAAACAGCGATCAGTTTGCAATTTGTCCCAACTGTCTGCATGCACTAATTTGAGGAGTTTTTATACATCAGTCGAAAACACGATCAAATCAGTCAGGGCTCCCAATGGGCTCATTTGACACAATCCACAGGAAAAGAAACATGAAATGTCAACTATTTTTACTCATTGTGTTATCGTCTATTATCTGTAGTTTGTCAAGGAAAATTAGAAAGACATTCCTTTGATGGTATCTTGAAGCATTTTCAGTGACGAGGGTTTTTGCAGTTCTGTTGTGTAATGCTTGAACCGTGAAATGGAGTTTTTAATCATTATACTTGTAATCGAAAAGGAAAAACAAAAGAACAACACCAAACACTATCTCCTTCAGTTATGGTTCAATTATAACATTGTTAGAAACATGTGATGCAAAAAGACGAAGCGAGATCAATGTGGGTGAAATGTGCGGTGAGCCTTCCTAGGAGAGCCCAGCTTAGTCGCCTGTCTGGTCTTTCCCGTGCCTTTAACCCACAGGCGATAGCCTCAGCCGGTTAAATTTGGAAAGAGAGTTTTGATTGCGTTCCTGAATATCTCCTGACTTTACGAAGTCGAACAAATCCGAGCAGCTGCAGAAATTTTCACCACAGGCAAACGTTTGGACACAGATTCACCACTCGCACGCCACAGAAATTCCACCTCAACTCTGTTCTAACAGACATTCCTCTGTTCTGTGACATGTTTACCAGATGGCGAAGGATGAGCGCGGCATGTTTGCCTTCATCATGGAGGCTTTGGGAGAGTTGGAATATCCTGCTATATTTAGATAATGTATTAAGTAGGGCGCACCTGGATCACTGTGTGCCGTTCTGGTCACCACACTGTAGGAAGGACGTCCATAAACTGGAGACTGAATACCTTTCGCAAGGATATTGTCTGAAATGGAGGGCGTGAGTTAGAAGGTGAGAATAGATGGGCAGCTCGTGTTTTCCTCGGTGGTTAGCGGGCTGAGGAGAGGAGAGGTCTGTCAGAATTTTATGAAACATGATTGACAAAGATGGGGTGGACAGACAGCTTGTTTTCCCGGGTTACAAAAGTGCGATGGTAGAATTCACAGCTTCAAGGTGAGAGGGATCAGTCGTTTAAAAATGAGCGGGGCGAGATTATTTCTTTACGTTGAGAGAAGTCAGAGCCCGGCAGGCGCTGCCATGGGGTCTGGTGGAAGCATTTACGATAGTGGCATTCAAATAGGCAAATCAATATGTAGGAGATAGAGGGACGCAGATCACACACGAACATAAGTCATTTACTTTTACTTAGGATTGTGTTCACCAGAGACATTGTGAGCGGAGGTGCTCTTCATGTGATAGAACTTTCTGTGTTCTCGGAAAGCTCTAATGATGTTAGCCAGGAATGCACGTAGTTCACTGCTGCCAGTGCGAGCAGGCACAGACAGTGTGAGCAGTCATATCTCCTGATCCACAAGGGCTCGACAGGAGAAGGATAATGAGGGGCGGAGAAGAAGAGAGGGATTTGGTTTGGGAAGTGAGAGAGACGGGGAATGGGAGAGGGAGGGGGGATGTGTGTAATAATGGTGGGGTAGTGTGAGGAAGAGGAATGAGGGGAGGGCGTGGTGGGAGAGTGAGAGAGGAAGATGAAGAGAGATAACGTTCGAATAAAGACACAGGGAACTGACTTATGTTAAGAAGAAGGTCCCTTATTGTGTCGATCCCAGGATTGCTCCAAGTTCCAGATACAAGCGGGCAAAGAACTGGCAAGGCAGTACTGTTAAATGTGTGGGTAAGGAGTTGCTGCTGTGGGATAAATTCAGTTATAGTGATCAGAGGCCACTCTTCTAGGGGAAGGTTGGGATCTGTGTAATGACAACAGGTTACTCTTAAGATGAAAGAGAGCAAACTCCCTCACCAGTGGGTTCGCAAGAAGCTCATATGAGAGTTTATAATTCTTCGGCAATGTGGTGTGAGCTAATGCAACAGGTCAGAAGATATCATGCAGCAGACGGTAGAAGGGAGGTCCCGTAATGCTGAAAGGAAGTCCCGCTGTGGCCGAGAGAATGGAGACAATGAGGTAATGAAGTGTTTATTTATTTAAGTGCCCAGACACCACAGAGTGGATTTACAGCAACAATTACTCCGCTGTGCAGACAAGATAACCATGCTCCACACTACACAGTGAATTCTCTACCCAGCAAAGACCACACTCATCTCACTCTGTCCTCCCAGTACAGACAGGGAGCCTTATACCAGCATCTGTCAACACGAGGAGGACAGAAATGTGCATAGAGTAGTCTTCGGACTGCAGAGTCGGCCCTTCACAATTCTAGCACGTCCAGCACTAACCAGCAGGGAGGTTAACATTGAGAAACTTAACAAAATTCCGCGGCCTATACATAAATAAACAGAAACATACACACACACACAAAATCACACACACACACACACACACACACACACACACACACACACACACACACACACACACACACACACACACACACACACACACACACACACACACACGAAATCACACACAGAGAAAACAACAACAACAAAAAGCAGATTGGCGCATCAGAAGCGTGTTGGGTCAAAAATCCATGTGTTAATGGGTCTAAACTATCCGCTGCTCTACCTTCTGTGGGGATCAACAATTTATCGTCATTGTATTTTAAGATACGGACTGTCACATGATGCAAGTATAAATGTGGATAACTCCTCTTTGCAATTGAAACAAAATGTGTAAGTCAATATTTTTTTTACTTTCGCGGAGGTTTTTGTTCGGCTGAAAAGAGTAACGCCTGTGTCCGTAGTTTTACATTAATGTTATCTATGCTCTGTGCAGTATAAAGTCCTGTTCCGGTATAAAAACCGGAAAGTGATGGGAACACGCAGCAAATCAGCAACATTTGTAGAAAGGGGACGGATTCAATGTTTCGAGTGGATGCCCGTTCGTCACAGCTTTGAAAGAGAGAACATCAGCTACATTTCATTATCGATAAAGGCGGGCGGAAGTACTCTTACACAAAAACATTCTGGCGATTAGAATCGGGCCATTCTTTCTTTTGTTAGGTGTTGTGAACAACAGAATTTCAGTATATGTCCTGTGCGGCAAACTGTAATAATGGGCCTTGCAGGAAGCGAAGAGTGTTTCCGGAGTGTGGACGGGTGGGTGTGCGGTGAGAAGGGCGAAGATGCAATAGATGAAAGGATCCCGTTGAAGACGGCAGAAGATATGGGAGAAGGACTTGCTGATGGGAGTCTCATGAATTGCTAAGTAAGCACAAGAGGAACTGTATCCCTATTAGAGTTGCGGGAAGGTGTGTTGATGACGGATGGCCGTGAAATTGAGGATATGCGACTGAGGGCACATGAATGTTGAAGGAACGGTTTGAAAAAGTATCAGGAGGAAGGCTGGAATCAAAAGCACACTGCCCTGTATCATTCTCTGCATCATATTCTCAGACAATATGTCCTGTTGGTGAATGGTCCTCTCACGAACAGACAACGAGGGTAGAATGTGAGCGTCTTCTCCGGCCAGTCTTGACGCATGGCGTGGAAGAATCTAAAAATAATCCGAGAACATCTCCGCTCACAGAGTAAAAGTGGACGTCGTTTAAGCTTCGGAATCAGTGAACCAACAAACCTCATAGTGATCGAATGAGCCCTCTAGTATCTGGATATCCGATTAACAGCTCGCCCTTTCACATTGATTATTGGTTTATAATGTGGTTAGTACTCAAGCCTGTCACAGGGGTTGCTTGACTAGTCATGTGTTATTTTCCATAGTGCATAGACCAAAAGAGAATTGTGGATAACTTAGGAACATAAGAACATAGTTCTAGCTTTTCTCACCAAAGTAGAACAGCTGATGATTAGCTAGCATTAGAGTACAACGTACAAAGTTCAAAGTAACATTTATTATCGGAGTAGATGCATGTCAATATATACACACAGAGATTCTTGTTCGGCGGGTATACTTAGTAAATCAAAAGAATAGTAACTCTAAATGGATCTATAAAGTGTTAACATCAGAGACTGTAAACTGTTAACAAACAGATTATTATCTGCCAACGCAGATAATAAATAAATAGCAATAAATAACAACAATGCAATAACAATGTAATACCATCTACCTGATGGCAGCAAAAGATAATGGCCCAGGTGCTGAGGACATTTCATGATGGAAATTGTTTTTCTACCGGAGCGTTTCATGTCGATACACTCAATGGTTGTGGGGATTTAGCCGTGATGTAGGGGACTGAATACAGGACCTTTTGGAGTATTTGCAGTCCAGAGGAATTGGTGTTCCCATGCCCAGGTTGGAATACAACCATTCAGCTCTATTTTCAACAAATATCGAAACATCTTCCGAAGTTTTTGATGACACGTTGAATCTCCTGATCATCCTGCGGAAGCAGAGGAGCTGTCGTGTCTTTTTTGTTTTTTTCCAATTGTATCTATATGATGGTTTCAGGAAAGTTCCTCTGAGTTAGGGACACACAGGAACTTCGTCAGTATCACCTAAATGCAATGGCAAAGTCGCAACTTATTACCTCTCATTCGTGACTAATAGATAGGATGCAATACCTACTACTTCGTATTCTGGATCGTTCCGTCGCGGACATGTGAGTGTGAGAGGTTTAGAAACTGGGTAATTCTACAATGATCATATTGATCTTCCTGTCCAATACAGACATTCAGGGATAATAAAATGTAACGGAATGCCTTTGTAGCAGAGACAACAAATGATTATGTTCAGATTATACAAGGATTCTGTTTATATCTTACGTATGTTTCTCAAAACACGCGAAGATTTTGTGAACAGTGCGCTTACTGTATGAATCAGCTCAAGGGCTATGCAGATGCGAGATACCTTATAATCAACCATAGCCGAATGAAATTTCTAGATATCCAAGACTAATACCATTTCCTGAAGAGGTATGGGTTAATTTGATCAATATCTTTCCCGAAATAGCAGTAAACCTTTACAGTGAGATCCGTAAACTGCGGTCGTTTACAGAACGAATCAAATACGTACTCTCCAAAATAATTGTTTTGAAGAGGCAGGAAGTAATAAATGTCGTTTCATTTAATATGCAAATAACTCTGCTGCCTCAAACAGGAACTTCACTCTATTCTACAGTTCTGAGAGACCCCGACAGCAGTTCCCAGTTCGGCGAAGAACCGAAGTTCGTGCGTAACCCCAGATCACGGTCATCCAAAAACCTAAAAAGGGGAAAATAGAGATATTAAAGATAGAGATAGAGCTGCTTCCGAAGTTACAAGCAGAGGAGTCGCCGTTTTGGCCTGTCGTCCTCCTAAGCTCCACCATTTGATTTGTTATTGGGAAATGAACCTTGTCAGGTGTCAGATCGCTCGGCGGAAGAACATTTTAGAGCTGTCTGCTTTGCACAATTCTGTCTGCTTTGCCATAGATTTTGATAGCGCTGGAGAGGGATAGGGATAGACAATTTGGAAAAACATATTGATTGGGGGGTAGGGGAAACTAAGACGCTATTTTCAGGAACTTTGGAGCATTAATTGGGAGCAGATGTTCTCAGGGAAATGCACGGAAGTAATGTGCAAATTCGCAGGGAACATTCGCATGGTGTAATGCATAGGAATGTTCTATTGAGGCAGGGAGAGGTTGGTAGGGTAAAATATGTAGAAAGCCTAGTTAAGCAGAAAAGATAAGCTTACAAATGCTCAGGAAACTAGGTCCTGATAGAGCTGTAGAAAATTATAGGTTTGCCAGGAGAAGCTTAAGAATGAAAATAGGCGAGCTAGAAGGGGCCATGCCAAGTCCTTGGTGGGAAGATTAGGCAACAACCCAAGGCTTTCTACAAGTGTGTGACGAGCAAGAAATTGAGACGTGATAGAATAGAGCCAATCAGGGGCAACATTGGAAAAGTGTGCATGGAATCGGAGAAGGTTGTAGAGGTAGTTAATGAATGTGTTGCTTCAATATTCACCAGTGAAAAGGACCTTGGTAATGGTGGGGATGATTAACAGCGGACTGAAACGCTTGAGCATATAGACATTAAAAATACTGGAGCTTCTGAAAAGCATTAAGTTAGATAGGTCGCCGGGTCGAGGTGAGATACACTCCAGGCTACTCAGGGAAGCGAAGGCGATTGCTGAGACTCGAGTGATGATCTTTGCATTATCAGTAAGGGCCGGAGACTTATCGGAGAGTTGGAGGTTTCCAAATGTTGTCCCTTTGCAAAAAAACGTGTATAGATGTACCCCAGGATTTTACACACCAGACGTAACCATACATGACACTACCACCTCCTCAGACAACAACTTCCTTGCACGCTGCAAATTTTCGGTGAAAACATATTTCTCAATTTCCATTTGAAACTCTTCTCGCGGTCTAAAGCGATGACTTCTCCTTTTGCCATCCACTAGCCCGGAAATAAATATTTACTAGTCAATCTATCTCTATATGAATTTATAAACCTCCCTAATCTTACTTACGTTTCAGAAGAATAAAATTTCCAAGCCCTTTTGACCTCTTTTTATCACCCAATCTCCCTCTTCCTGGTTATCCTGAAATCTCTTTTGCCTCACTCCAATTAAATAACTTCGTTCTGAATGGCAGGACAACCGGGTCTGTGTAAAGTACTACTGATCGGAGCTTGGCAGACGTCATGAACTCCGTTTAAAATGGAAATCGTCCCTGGATAAGCCGTTGGAATTTGCAGAAATAACAGAGGAGATATATAAAGGGCAGTCAATGGATGTTGTTCAATTTGTCTACTTGGAGTTTCAGACTGGTGCTGCACACAAGGCTACCCAGAACGACTACGGAAAAATTACCAGCATGGACAGAAGGTTGGTTAACTGGCAAATAATGGGAAGGAAGATTTTTTTTACTGGTTGGCTGTTGTCGACTAGTGGTGTTCCAACCTGTTCATTGTAAGTCGTGCATAATCCACGTAACGTAAACTATCTAGATGGCAGTATTAGCGACTTATAGCCAAAGCTTGCCGACAATCCAAAGGTAAGTGCAGGCCAAGTAAGGCTGAAGAATCGAGGAGTTTGCAGATGTACAAGGGAGAGCAGCCAATGACTTGCAGATAGAGTAGAATGTCGGGCAGTTCAGATCATGAGATTTGATGAAGGGAGGAAAAGTGTAGGGCATTTTACACATGTGTACGGAATTCAAACATTGGAGACGTAAGGGGTCGTGAAAGTCCAAGTGTGTGATCACTAATGGCGTCGTTGAAAGTTGTACCGGTAGTGAGTAGGGCAATGCAGTGTTATCCATCATTTCATAAAAATAGAATGGTACAGCACAATACAGGCACTTTGGCCCACCATGACGTGTCGACACTTAAACCCTGCCTCCCATATAACTCCCCACCTTAAACTCCTCCATACAACTGTCCAGAAGTCTCTTAAACTTCACTAGTGTATCTGCCTCCACCACTGACTGAGGCAGTGCATTCCACGCACCAACCACTCTCCGAGTAAAAAAAAAACCTTTCTCTAATATTCCCCTTGAACATACTACAACTTACCTTAAAGCCATGTCCTCTTGTAGTGAGCAGTGGTGCACTGGGGAAGAAGCGCTGGTCGACTCTATCTATTCCTCTAAATATCTTTTACAACTCTATCATGTCTCCTCTCATCCTCCTTCTCTCCAAAGAGTAAAGCACTAGCTCCCATAATCTCTGATCATAATTCATACTCTCTAAACCAGGCAGCATCCTGGTAAATCTTCTCTGTACCCTTTCAAATGCTTCCACATCCTTCCTATAGTGATGCGACCAGAACTGGACACAGTACTCCAAGTGTGGCCGAACCGGAGTTTTATAGAGCTGTATCATTGCCTCGCGACTCTACATTCTATCCCTCGAATTATGAAAGCTAACACCCCATAAGCTTTCTTAACTATCCTATCTACCTGTGAGCGCAACTTTCAGGGATCAGTAGACATGTACCCCCTGATCCCTCTGCTCCTCCACACTGACAAGTATCCTGCTATTTACTTTGTACTCTACCTCGGAGTTTGTCCTTCCAAAGTGTACCACCTCACACTTCTCCGGATTGAACTCCATCTGCCACTTCTCAGCCCACTTCTGCATCCTATCAATGTCTCTCTGAAAGCTTCAACAATCCTCTACACTACCCACAACAACATCAACCTTTGTGTCGACAGCAAACTTGCCAACCCCACCACTTCCACCCCCACATCCAGGTCGTTGATAAAAATCATGAAAAGTAGAGGTGTCAGAACCAATCCACTGTGACACCACTAGTCACAGCCCTCCAATCGAAAGTATACCCTCCACCACGGCTTTCTGTAGGCAAGCCAATTCTGAATCCACCTGGCCAACTTTCACTGGATTCCATACCTTAAGATTTTTTGAATAAGCCCACTGTGTGGAATCTTATCCAATGCCTTAATAAGATCCATGGAGATCACATCCACTGCACTACCCTCCTCTCCGTGAACATCAACGTGCTCCAGAACATCACCCTCACTCATATTGTCCTCACTGTCATCATGTTCCTTCTCATTGGTGAATACCGATGGGAAGTATTCATTGAGGACCTCGCTCACTTCCACAGCCTCCAGGCACATCTTCCCACTTTTATCTCTAATCGGTCCTACCTTCACTCCTGTCATCCTTTTGTTCTTCACTTAATTGAAGAATGCGAGACCTCCGATGGCTGTAATGGAGTAGGTTGCACTTGCTACGTGCTCCGAAATTATTCGCTTAGTTTGCTGTGTCAGCCTATCTCGGTGAGAGCACCATGAGTAGAAAGCGGTCAAAGAAGGAGACTACTTTAGAGACTTTGACTGAAATGTTTCAACAAATGTCAGAGAAACTCGAAAAATCGGATAAGCTGGATGACTTGGAATCCAAGTTTGATTTGCTACAGAATTCCTTCGACCTGGTTAAATCTGAACTGAAAACGCTTCATCAGAAACTTGGAAGTATACAGCAGACTGTGAATGACCACGAAATTCGTTTTAAGCTACACGAAGAATCTTTGCCGGTGTTGCAGAAGGATATCGAAGGTTTCAAGAAAATATCTAAGGAACAACTTAAAAAATACGACGCGTTACTGAAGAAACTTACAGATTTGGAGACCAGGAACCGAAGGTGCAATATCAGAATTCTTGGGCTTCCTGAAATACTGGAGGGTAATCCACCTATCAATTTTTGTGCTCAAATGCTGCAAGATTTATTCCCTGATATATTATCGGAACTACCAAAATTTGAGCGCGTCACCGAGTTACCCCGCCTAATTGGGATCCTGCCAAACCTCGCTCTTTTATCATTCGCTTTTATGACTGTCAGATCCTTCGTGAATCAAGGAAGAAACGTATATTACAATTTCGTGATCAACAGTTTTGGATCGTTCAAGATTATCCACCGGAAGTCCTAAGAGCTAGACAGGCTTTTAAGGAGGTCATGTCTGATCTTTTTAAGCTTTGCTGTCGCCTTTCTCTCAGAGATCCGTGTAAACTCAAGGTTACTACTTCTGATAATAAGGTTTCTTGATTTACGAAGCCTGAAGAAGCTAAGAAACTTTTACATAGTCTCCATACTTAAGTTCAACTTTGAGTTGTCTTATGTTAAATGTTTTAATTTCAGGAGTTCAATCAAGTAATTGGCGCGTTGTTGATATCAAGGTTTCTTAGTTTTACGAAGTCTTAATCATTTGTTTGATTAAGTAACTGGCGCCTTGTTATCTTTCAAACTATGCAAAACATGCAGGCAGACTGCATCCATTTTCTCTTTTGCTGTTTTTCGCAGCTCTTTTTAAACAATACGTTATATTCTCTCAGTGTTTTGTTGATTTTTACCTTCCTTTTAGTAATTTGACTGAAAGTAATTATGTAGGGTGTACATGTAGTAATTACTGAGGAATGAAACTATAGCGTGTTTTGCTTTCCCTTAAATTCACTCAGATTTTTCCTATCTTTTGATTATTTATATACCTTTCGGCCCTTTACTGTTTTTCAATAGTATACAATATTCTATATTTCTTATTGCTGATTTTTGGTTTTTTCATTATTTTGCCATTTTATTCTTTTTTTTCTCTCCCTTGAATGCCTTAAATTAGTCATGTAGGAAGCTATCTAAACTACTTCCCTTTTTAATTATCTTCTACTTGTTTCTTTACTCTTTTTCTTGCACCCGCGAGTAAATGCTGTTTTACTTATTGATTTTCCTTATCTGTCTTTCCTTTTTTTTTTTACCGAGACTAATACATATTTTCCCATGTTTTTTTTCGTAATTAGCAAACTTATTTACTTTGATATTTTGTTTTTGTATATATATATATTTACAATCGTTTTTTCAGCACAGCTATACATATATATTTTCTGGAGCCACCGGAGGTTTGGGTTGGGAACGTTAGAATTAGTCTTCAGCCTCCCTCAGCTGATTTCTGTCTTTGGGGAGAGGGAGGGGGGGAAATGGGTTTTTCTGTAAAGCTGATGGGATGTTTTTACTGTTTTACTCATTCACTAACTACATGTCTGTGATTACCTTTCATACATTACTAAAGGATACTTGATGGATTCTTTTATTAATATACTCAATTTTAATGTGAAAGGTCTAAATAACCCTGTTAAACGAAATGAGATTTTCTCTTATATCCGGAAACTTAAAACTCATATAATCTTTCTCCAAGAAACCTATATTCGTAAAGATGATATTTCACGTTCTTTCAAAGGATGGAAGGGTATACATTTTCATTCACCCTCTCAATCTAGATCGAGAGGCTTCTCTATCCTGTTTGATCAGAATGTATCCTTTATTGAACATAATTTAATTTCTGATACAAATGGGCGCTTTGCTATAGTTTCGGGTAGTCTTGAGAATAAACTAATCATATTTGCGAATGTATACGCTCCAAATACATATGACTCCTTGTTCTTTGAACGTCTTTTCTCTTTTCTGCCTGATTTGAATCGGTATTCCTCAGTGATGGGTGGAGATTTTAAGTTTTGGCTTGACCCTATATTAGACCGCTCTTCAAGTAAAATCCCTGTCACTAATAAATCAGTCCTACTTTTTAAATCTTTTTTTATCTCATGTGGTATTCTTGACTTGTGACGTTTTTTACACCCCCAAGAAAAGGAATATTCATATTTCTCTCAGGTTCATCATATGTACTCTCGGATTGATTATTTTTTTATAGATAGAAACTTGCCTCCACTGGTACGATCCTGTGATTATAAGGAGA
This sequence comes from Hemitrygon akajei, assembly GCF_048418815.1. Classification (NCBI taxonomy): domain Eukaryota; kingdom Metazoa; phylum Chordata; class Chondrichthyes; order Myliobatiformes; family Dasyatidae; genus Hemitrygon; species Hemitrygon akajei. The sequence continues at coordinate 34,906,620 of NC_133151.1, read as the reverse complement.
TTGCTTTGTCTGATCATGCACCTGTGCTTCTGGCTTCAAGATTACCTGTTAACTCTGTACCAAATAGAAGTTGACGTTTTAACTTACGAAAACCATATTACTTTTTTCTTTAATGAAAATTTTAAAGGAGATACTGCTGGTAATATAGTCTGGGATACTTTGAAATCATATATTCGTGGAGAAATTATCTCTTACTCTACCTATATAAAGAAAAAAGCTGACAAAGAAAGGTCTGACCTAGCAGCGATATTAAAAAATCTTGATCGAAAGTATGCCCTATCTCCAGATCCAAGTATATATAATAAGCGTATTGAAATCCAATCCAAGTATAAACTTCTGCTGACTTACCAAATTGAACGACAGCTGTTGAGAGATAAAACTCAATTTTACATTCACGGGGATAGATCTGGTAGCTTATTAGCCAATGGCTTAAAATCTTTTACAGTTAATCGTCAAATCACAGAAATTTTTAAAGATAATTGAACTAAGACATCCGACCATTCTGAAATTAACAACGTATTTAAAGACTTTTACCTTAAGTTGTATCAGTCTGACTCTTCTTCAGATGATACCTATATGAATGCTTTTTTCAGTAATATCAACATTCCTACATTGTCTGCTGATAGTCTAACACAGTTAGATCAGCCTACTTCCAGTGAAAAAGTGCCTGAGGCTATTCGTGCTTTACATTCTAGTAAGACCCCACGACCTGATGGCCTGAGGTCAAAAGATTGAGGGAGTTACCTGATTCAAAGGACTCTGATAAAACAGAGGATAAATAGTACTCACATTTTAATATACGTCGGTTATTGAATGTGATATATTCACCATCCAAAAAAAAATCAGAGTGCATATTATCCTTAGATGCAGAAAAAAGCCTTTGATAGGATTTAGTGGAGTTATCTTTTTAAGACCTTAGAAAAGTTTAATTTTGGGCCTAATTTTATTCGTTGGGTTAAATTAATCTACCTGTCTCCTACCGCTCAGGTTATTACTAACTCCCAAATTCCTAAGCCCTTTAAATTACAGCGGGGAACTAGACAAGGTTGTCCTCTTAGTCGTTTACTTTTTGCTTTAGCTATAGAATCCTTAGCAATAGCACTTCGAGAATCTAAGGACATTTCTGGTATACTAAGGGAAGTTATGTCTCATAAAATTTCATTATACGCTGATGATATTTTATTTCTTATCTCTAACACTGAAACTTCTTTACCTTTGGTTCTTTCTTTAATCTCCCAGTTTAGTTCTTTTTCAGGATATAAGCTGAACCTACATAAAAGTGAGCTATTTCCTTTAAATGACCTAATGTCATCAAATGCCAAATTTCCGTTCAAAGTTGTTGCAAGTCAATTTACATATCTAGGTGTAACAATTACTAAAACCTTCAAGAATTTATTTAAAGAAAACTTAAACCTCTTATTGAATTATGTGAAAAAGACGCTTTCTAAATGGTCCCCTCTTTCTTTATCCCTAATTGGCCGAATTAATTCGATTAAAATGAAGATACTTCCTAAATTTTTATATCTTTTTCAGGCCTTACCTAGTTTTATTCCTAAAACTTACTTTGATTCTTTAGATTCAATTTTAACCTCTTATATTTGGAATAATAAACAAGCTCGTTTAAGTAAAGTTTACTTACAAAGAAATAAAGAGATGGGTGGACTAGCCCTACCCAATTTTAGGTTTTACTATTGGGCTGCCAGTATAAGGAATATTGCTTTCAGGTCCTATTATATTTATCGTAAAGATTGCCCATCATGGGTCTCCTTAAAAGTTAATTCTGTAAAAAATTCCTCTATTGTCTCTCTTCTTGGATCATACTCTTCTTTTTCAGCAAATGAAACAACAGATAACTTAATTGTTAAGCAAACTTTAAGGATCAGGTCTCAATTTAGAACATTTTTTGGTTTAGTGAATTTTTCATTATCATCTCCCATTCTCATTAATTATTTTTTTTATCCCTTCCATGACTGATAAAGTCTTTAAAGATTGGGATGAACTAGGTATTAAGTGTTTTTGGGACCTATTTATCTCAGGATCTCTTGCTTCATTTGACTAATTGTCAAATAAATCTGCTCTCCCAAAAACACATTTTTACAGATACCTTCAAATTAGAGATTTTCTACGTTTCCAATTAGCTACTTTTCCTATAGGTCCTGATAAAAATTTACTGGACGATCTTTTAAATTTAAAACCTTTTGTTAATGATTCTATTACGGTATCTAGAACTTGTTGATTGATTCTAGACAAGAGTTTTTAGATAAAATAAAAAAAAGCTTGGGAGGATGACCTAAATTGTCAGATTTCTGATGATAGATGGAATAAAATTCTTAAACGGTTAATAAATCATCTTTCTGTGCTCGTCATTCTCTTCTACAATTTAAAGAGGTTCATAGAGCTTACATTTCTAAACAGAAGCTCTCCAGTTTTTACCCGAATATTTCTCCACTTTGTAATAAATGCAACTCTGCTGATGTCTCTTTAATTCATATGTTTTGGTTTTGCCCTACAATTGAAAAGTTTTGGCGGGAAGTATTTCATACCATCTCTCAACTTTTTAGGGTCCAGTTTGACCCAAATCCCCTTACTGCCTTGTTTGGTATTATTGCAAATGAAGATATAACTTTAAATACTCCTAAGCCTACAGGTTTTAGTTTTTACCTCTCTTTTAGCAAGAAGAGCAATCTTGCTTGAATGGAAGGAGTCTACCCCTCTTACACATCTTCAATGGCTACATGATATTATATCTTATTTAAATTTAGAAAAGATCCGCTGCTCAGTCTTAAATTCGAAACAATCTTTTTATGATATTTTGGGACCTTTCCTAAATTACTTTTCCAATTTATAAAGTTTAACAGTGCACAGATTTTTATGTATATTTTTATCTTCTCTTCTCAAGTGAATATGTTTTTTTTTCTAATTATCCATTGTCATCCATCAGCTTTTTTTCTTTGGTAGTTGGTAGGGGGTTGACTTTTTTATATAAAAAAAATTATTTTATGATGTATGACTTATCTTTAAATTTTTGATTACAGAGTAGTATACCTTTATGTGTTCCGCTATAACATTTTGATCAATTTTATTACAATATATGAATGTACTCAAGTTATGTTGAGATGTATCTATGTGTTGCACTCTGTAAATCTTGTTTTTTGTCCTTCTGAATTAAAATATTGTAAAACGAAAAGAATTGAAGAATGCTTTGGAGTTTTCTTTTACCCTTCTCGCCCTGGCCTTCTCATACCCCCTTCTTGCTCTCCTCAGCCCTTTCTTAAGCTCCTTTCTTGCTACCCTATAGAGGCGAAGTATATATCGAAAAGGAAGTAATGGTCATATTTAAAAAAAAATCTTATTGCTCCAACCGCATTTGGAGTTGTATGAGAAATTTCAGGACGAGCAGAGAATATAGAGCATACAATATAGAACAGCACCGCATAGTGCTATGAATTTGGTGCACAATGTTCTAACGACCCTTTACACATCCGAGTGAAAGTATCCTGTCAGAAATGTCGGGTCGGCTGATGCAAAGGAATGTCAAAATCGCTTTAGCTCCGTCCTGAAGTAGGAATTACAAGAATCGGATGCTTAAACTTCAATTACATCTTCAAGATCAGGTGTTTTCCTTCAGTGGATAATATCAGCGATTTGCTGTGTGTAGATGGCTGAATCAGATATCATCGTGTGGTTACGAGCCTTTGAAACGGAAGCATGAAAGGCATAGCATAGTAATGTATTTGCTAATGGGATTAGTGTGTTGTTGTCATGCAAACGGCTGATGGCTGACTCTATTGCCAGTGGTGGTCGTTCACGGATGTGCTCAAGAGGTTTATTCGGCGTCCTGCAATGAGAAATGTTATTGGACGTCAGTATCGAGAAGAGATCGACCTTGTCTGCGGCTGGATTGTTGATTCACATTGCCAGTGCAATAGGTGAAACAATGGGGAGTGGGTGTGGCGAGAACTTGGTTTCACGTATTTCAGACTGAGGGAGTGCAACTTTCTGTGGATTTTTGGGTGTGGCCAAACAATGAAGTTACAACACTGGGGATAGACACACTGCGTAAAGTAAGTGCTATCATAGACTCGGCAAAAGGAGTAATAACATGGAAACGACGGAACGGCAAAACATGTGGGACCTGAAAAGCACTTAACATTGCACACAGAGAGACAGGAGCCCCAAACAGTGAAGAGTGTTGAATTCATTGGAGTAAGTCCCACACATGGGGGCTAAGCTCAGTCAGGGACTGTTGGAAGTAATGCAGGGGAGGCAGCAACGATTTAAGTAAAGGCTCACCTGAAAAGGAGTACCATGGAGCAGAAAGTGAAGGATATCAGTGTGGGCAGGACAGCGGAGAAAAAAGAAGCAACATAAATTACATGTACAGAAAGAAACTACAAATGCCAATTCAGTAAGATTACATAGAGTTGTGAACGGACATTTATAACCATATAACAAATAGAGCAAGGAAACAGGCCATCTCGGCCCTTCTGGTCTGTGCCGGACGTATACTCTCACCTAGTCCCTGCGACCTGCACTCAACCCATAATCTTCCATTCCTTTCCTGTCCATATACCGATCCAATTTTACTTTAAATGACAATATCGAACCTGCCTCTACTACTTCTACTGGACGCTCGTTCCACACAGCTACCACTCTCTGAGTAAAGAAATTCCTCCTCGTGTTACCCCTGAACTATTGCCCCCTAACTCTCAACTCATGTCCTCTTGTTTGATTCTCCCCTGCTCTCAATGGAAAAAGCCTATCCACGTCAACTCTATCTATCCCCCTCATAATTTTAAATACCTCTATCAAGTCCCCCCTCAAACGTCTATGCACCAAAGAATAAAGACCTAACTTGTTCTACCTTTTTTCTGTAACTTAGGTGCTGAAACCAAGGTTCTATTCTAATAAATCTCCTCTGTACTCTCTCTATTTTGTTGACATATTTCCTATAATTCGCTGATCAGAACAGTACACGATACTCCAAATTTGGCCAAACCAATGCCTTGTACAATTTTAACATTGTATCCCAACTCCTATACTGAATGCTCTGATTTATAAAGTCCAGCATACCAAAAGCTTTTTTCACCACCCATCCACATGAGATTCCACCTTCAGGGAACAAAGCACCATTATTCCTAGATCACTCTCTTCTACTGCATTCCTCAATGCCCTACCATTTACCATATGTGTCCTATTTTGATTAGCCCTACCAAAATGTAGCACAACAAACTTTTCAGCATTAAACTCCATCTGCCGTCTTTCAGCCCACTCTTCTAACTGGCCTAAATCTCACTGCAAGCTTTGAAAACCTCTTTTATTATCCAGAAAATCACCTATCTTAGGATCATCTGCATATTTACTAATCCAATTTACCACCCCATCATCCAAATCATGAATGTATATGATAAATAACATTGGACCCAGTACAGATCCCTGAGGCACACCAGTAGTAACCGGCCTCCAACCTGACAAACAGTTCTCTTCACCTACTCCCTGACATCTCCCATCCAGCCGCTGTTGAATGCATTTTACTACTTCAATATTAATACCTAAAGATTGAACCTTCCTAACTAACCTTCCGTGCGGAACCTTGTCAAAGGCCTTACTGAAATCCATATAGACAACATCCACTGCATTACCCTCTTCAACTTTCCTAGTAACCTCTTCAAAAAATTCAATGTTTGTCAAACATGTCCTTCCACGAACTAAACCATGTTAACTGTTCCTAATTAGACTCTGTCTGTCCAGATAATTATATATACCATCTCTAAGAATACTTTCCATTAATTTACCCATTAATTTTCTATTAATTTCCATTAATTTACCCACCATTAACGTCAAACCTACAGGCCTATAATTGCTAGGTTTACTCTTGGAACCCTTTTTAAACAATGGGTGACCATGAGCAATACGCCAATCCTCCGTCACCATCCCCGTTTCTAATGACATTTGAAATATTTCTCTCGGAGCCCCTGCTATTTCTACACTAACTTCCTTCAAGGTCCTAGGGAATATCCTTTCAGGTCCCGGAGTTTTATCCACTTTTATATTCCTTAAAAGCGCCAGTGCTTCCTCCTCTTTAATCGTCATAGTTTGCATAACTTCCCTGCTTGTGTCCTTAGCTTACACAGTTCAATATCCTTCACCTCAGTGAATACCGATGAAAATAAATGTTTCAAAATCTCCCCCATCGCTTTTGGCTCCACACATAGCTGTCCACTTTGATTCTCTAAGGGATCAATTTTGTCCCTCGCTATCCTTTTGCTATTAACGTAACTGTAGAAACCTTTTGGATGTATTTTCACCTTACTTGCCAAAGCAACCTCATATCCTCTTTTAGCTTTTCTAATTTCTTTAAGATTCTTTTTACGTTCTTTATATTCCTCGAGCACCTCATTTACTCCATGCTGCCTATATTTGTTGTAGATCACTCTCTTTTTCCGAACCATGTTTCCAATATCCCTTGAAAACCATGGCTCCCTCAAACCTTGAACCTTTCCTTTCAACCTTACAGGAACATAAAGATTATGTGCCCTCAAAATTTCACCATTAAATGACCCCCATTGCTCCATTACATCCTTCCCATAAAACAAATTGTCCTAATCCACTCCTTCTAAATCCTTTCGCTTCTCCTCAAGGTTAGCCTTTCTCCAATCAAAAATCGAAATCCTGGGTCCAGACCTATCTTTCTCCATAATTATATTGAAACTAAAGGCATTGTGATCCCTGGACCCGAAGTGCTCCCCAACACATAACTCTATCACCTAACATATCTCATTCCCTAACAGGAGATCCAACACTGCCCCTTCTCTAGTTGGTACTTCTATGTATTGCTGCAAAAAACTATCCTGCACACATTTTACAAACTCCAAACCATCCATCCCTTTTACAGTGCGGGCTTCCCTGTTTCTACGTGGAAAATTAAATTCTCTCACAATCACAAACCTGTGCTTACTACTAATATCTGCCATCTCTTTACAAATTTGCCCCTCCAATTCTCGCTCGCCATTAGGTGGTCAATAATACACCCCTATCATTGTTACTACGCCTTTTCCATTCCTCAATTCCACCCAAATAGCTCCCTAGACCAGCGCTCTAATCTATCAAGGGTCGCGTTCTCAGGATTGCTGCCGGTACTACATGATAGTGATGGTAAGAATTGCAGGAGATGGCAGTTGAATGCGTGGCTGAGGGGTTGGTGCAGGAGGCAGGGTTTTGGATTTTTGGACCATTGGGATCTCTTCTGCCGAAGGTGGGACCTTTACAGATTGGACGGGTTGCACCTGAACTTGAGGGGGGGGGGGGGGAAATATACTTGCTGCTAAGTTTGCTAGCATGGTTCGGGAGAGTTTAAAATTTTTTTTCAAGGGGGATGGGACACGGAGCGAAAGAGCAGTGAAAGAAGTGCATGGAGTAAAGCCAGATCTAACATATAGAGAGGCGTTGAGGAAAGAGCAGCAGAATATAGGGTATAAAGGTAGTAAGGTAGAAGGCCCAAAGTTTGTGTACTTCAATGCAAGAAGCATCAGGAACAAAGGTGATGAACTGAGAGCATGGATACATACATGGTCTTATGATATAGTGGTGAGGGATTACTGGTCAGGGATACTATTTCAGCTGCAGAAAGGGTGGGTAATGTGGCAGGATCCTCTTCTGGGTCAGTATGGGTGGAAGTCAGGAACAGGAAGGGAGCAGTTTCTTTACTAGGAGTATTCTATAGGCCCCCTGGTAGCAGCAGAGATACCGAGGAGCAGATTGGGAGGCAGATTTTGGAAAGTTGCAGAAATAACAGGGCTATTATCATGGGTGACTTTAACTTCCCTAATATTGATTGGCACTTGATTAGTTCCAAAGGTTTAGATGGGGCAGAGTTTGTTAAGTGTGTCCAGGATGGATTCCTGTCACAGTATGTTAACAGGCCGAGTAGGCGGAATGCCATACTAGATCTAGTATTAGTTAACGAACCGAATCAGGTCACAGATCTGTCAGTGGGTGAGCATCTGGCAGACAGTGATCACCGCTCCCTGACTTTTAGTATTATCATGGAAAAGGATAGAATCGGAGAGGACAGGAAAAAATTTAATTGGGGAAGGGCAAATTATGAGGCTATAAGGCTGTAACTTGCGGATGTGAATTGGGATGATGTTTTTGCAGGGAAATGTACTATGGACATGTGGTCGATGTTTAAGGATCTCTTGCAGGATGTTAGGGATAAATTTGTCCCGGTGAGGAAGATAAAGAATGGTAGGGTGAAGGAACCATGGGTAACAAGTGACGTGGAAAATCTAGTCAGGTGGAAGAAGGCAGCATACATGAAGTTCAGGAAACAAGGATCAGATGGGTCTATTGAGGAATATAGGGTAGCAAGAAAGGAGCTTAAGAAGGGGCTGAGAAGAGCAAGAATGGGGCATGAGAAGGCCTTGGCGAGTAGGGCAAAAGAAAACCCCAAGGCATTCTTCAATTATGTGAAGAACAAAAGGGTGACAGGAGTGAAGGTAGGAACGATTAGAGATAAAAGTGGGAAGATGTGCCTGGGGGCTGTGGAAGTGAACGAGGTCCTTAATGAATATTTCTCTTCGGTATTCACAACTGAGAGGAAACTTGATGACGGTAAGGACAATATGAATGTTGTTGATGTTGATATTAAGGGAGAGGAGGTGTTGGAGTTGTTAAAATACATTAGGACAGATAAGTCCCCGGGGTCTGACGGAAAATTCCCCAGGCTGCTCCACGAGGCAAGGGAAGAAATTGCTGAACCTGTGGCTAGGATCTTTATGTTCTCGTTGTCCACGGGAGTCGCACCGGCGGATTGGAGGGAAGCAAATGTTGTCCCCTTGTTCAAAAAATGTAGTAGGGATAGTCCAGGTAATTATAGACCAGAGAGCCTTATGTCCGTGGTGGGAAAGCTGTTGGGAAAGATTCTTAGAGATAGGATCTATGGGCATTTAGAGAATCATGGTCTGATCAGGGACAGTCAGCTTGGCATCGTGAAGGGCAGATCGTGCCTAACGAGCCTGATAGAGTTCTTTGAGGAGTTGACCAAGCATATAGATGAAGGTAGTGCAGTGGACGTTATCTACATGGATTTTAGTAAGGCACTTGACAAGGTTTCACACGGTAGTCTTATTCAGAAAGTCAGAAGGCATGGGATCCAGGGAAGTTTGGCCAGTTGGATTCAGAATTGGCTTGCCTGCAGAATGTAGAGAGTCGTGGTGGAGGGAATACATTCGGATTGGAGGGTTGTGACTAGTGGTGTCCCACAAGGATAGGTTCTGGGATCTCTACTTTTTGTGATTTTTATTAACGACCTGGATTTGGGGGTAGAAGTTTGGCAAGTTTGCAGACGACACAATGGTCGGTGGTGTTGTAGATAGTGTAGAGGATTGTCGAAGATTGCAGAGAGACATTGATAGAATGTAGAAGTGGGCTGAGAAGTGGCAGATGGAGTTCAACCCGGAGAAGTGCGAGGTGGTACATTTTGGAAGGACAATCTCCAAGGCAGCGTATAAAGTAAATGGCAGGATACTTGGTAGTGTGGAGGAGCAGAGGGATCTGGGGATACATGTCCCCAGATCCCTGAAATTTGCCTCACAGGTAGATAGGGTAGTTAAGAAAGCTTATGGGATGTTAGCTTTCATAAGCCGAGGGATAGCGTTTAAGAGACGCGATGTAATGATGCAGCTCTATAAAACTCTAGTTTGGCCACACTTGGAGCACTTTGTCCAGTTCTGGTCGCCTCAGTATATGTAGGATGTGGAAGCATTGGAAAGGGTACCGAGGAGATTTACCAGGATGCTGCCTGGTTTAGAGAATATGCATTATGATCAGAGATTAAGGGAGCTAGGGCTCTGCTCTTTGGAGAGAAGAAGGATGAGAGGAGACATGATAGAGTTGTACACGAAATTAAGAGGAATAGACAGAGTGGACAGCCAGCGCCTCTTCCTCAGAGCACCACTGCTCAGTATAAGAGGACATGGCTTTAAGGTAAGGGAAGGGAATTTCAAGGGGGATATTAGAGGAAGATTTTTCACTCAGAGAGAGTGGTCGGTGCGTGAAATGCACTGCCTGAGTCAGTGGTGGAGACAGATACACTAGTGAAGTTTAAGAGACTACTAGACAGGTATATGGAGGAATTTAATCTGGGGGGTTATATGGGAGGCAGGGTATGAGGGTCGGCACAGCATTATGGTCCGAAGGGCCTGTAATATGCTGTACTATTCTATGTTCTATTGTTGATGGGATCGGCCACAGGAGTGCTCTGCTCATTCCAATCCCCTTCCTTCTCAACTACCTGTCTCCTGACTCTCAGGTGTGACTATCTGAGACTCATGCTTATTTCTGCCTCTACCTCCCGAAGTTCATCCAGCTCCAGTTTGCTAACACGGTTTGTCAGGAGCTGCAGCTGGATGCATCTTTTGCAGGTGTAGTCATCAGGGACATTTGTGCTTGCCCTGACTTCCCACATACTGCAAACGGAACACTCAACTGCCCTAACTGCCGCCTCAATTACCTACTCCTGAGCTAATTAAATAAATTAAATGAACTTAACTGGCCTTACTTCACTTGGAAGGAAGCTCGTCCTCAGCCTCTGCTCGCTTTTTAAATTCTCCCGCTGATCTCAGAGGCCGACTTTCACGTGCTTGCGCAGTCGTACACATTTCAAACCTCGCCTCTGCCTGTTCACGCCTCTGCCTGTTGAGCCAAAGCCGTCTCACTCTGCCTCAGTCCACACCGAGGATGGCCGTTGTATATGGCGGTCTTTCTTTTAAACCTTTGGCGTGCTACGTCACACACCTGCGCAGTCTAGCTTCTTTTCCCCGATCAGTTTAATAAAACGGCTTCTCTCCGAGATGCCTTTACTTCTTCCCTCTCCACCTCTTGCTTAGATTTAAAATTTATGACCAGGGTAACACATTGAGGGACCGGACAATACTACAGCAGCACAATGATAATTAAGAGAGAACAGGAGGGAAATGAGATGGTCGTCTCACAGCCGAGAAATCAGATTATAGTGTGCTGTCTGAAAAGGCAGAGTTCTCTCCAAGATAGATATGATCACATATAATTCTTTTGAGAAATTTAGCTTGTGTTTCTGTGCAGACTCGGTGAGGTTGTGAGTGGAAGCTCTGGACTCATGTTAACTACCGTAAATTCAGGTGTATAAACCGAAAATTTGGCCTTAAAGTTTGGTCCTAAAATTAGGAGGTCGGCTTATACAGAGGGTGCCAACTTTGGAAGAAAGAATACACGGAAGACAGGTCGTATATATTGGTTATTTTTGAGTCAAATTCGTTCCACTCTCGTCGCATGAATTCTTTGAATGATTTGTTTAAACTCACATCCAGTGGCTGAAGCAAGGAGATCAAACCACCGGGAATGACTAAAGTATCCGTATTTTCAGCTTTCAATGCTGCTTTTGTCTCTACTGACAAGTGCGCTTTGAACACATCCCGGATAAGTAGCAACTTTTCCTTCCTGGAACCTTCGGGATGTCGACGCCACACCTCTTTAACCCACTTCAAGCAACCGGCTTCGTCCATCCAGCAGCGCTCTTGAAGTAAACAACATCCCGCGGGAATTTTCTGAGCAATCTTTGTTTTTTGTCTCAACACAAGATCACGTCTATTCATAAATCGGGTGCACCAACTTCGCGTATCTTTGAAATTTTCGCTGAGCTCACGGTGTTTTTCGTCCCATTTTAACGCTAGAACTCTGGTAACAATGTATCCAGACAATCGCTGGTGATTCACCCGCTCTAAAATGTTTTCTTCCAGTCCTGGCCACAGGCATGTTTTCCCGCGGTTTGCACATTTCGTCTTTGGCATTTCCCTCAGCCTGTCCTCTGCCTTTCTCCACTCTCTCACTTGTTTCTCGTTTGCACTAAACTTCTTAGCAGCTGCAGAATTGTTCATTCCTTTAGCAAAATCAACTACCTTCAGCTTGAAGCCAGTATCATATCGCATTCGTTTTAATCTTTTGTACATGACGGTCGCAAACTCAATACTGAGTACAAGTACTGATCCCGCCACACCGTGTTATGTTTTAACAGGAGTACGATGGACGCTAAATGGTTTCACGGGGGTTACATTTCAGAGGATTATTTTCCATTGGAAACCTAATCCAAAATTTCCCTCCCTAATTTATTTATTTAAAAAATCGCTTATAACGCTCTACCGTGTACAGGCCTGTTTTCTTAGCAGGTACCGGTTCACAAAATTTCCCGGATCCAGATCTGGCAAAGCTGAGTAGTGGCATGTGAGATCTTGTGATGTTTTCCGGTTAAATCAAAAACCTCTACAAAAGGGGTCGGCTTATACAAAGGTAACATGAAAAAGTCGCTTTTTTAATCTGGAAATCCGGTTCGGTTTATACTCCGGAATATACGGTAATACGACCCACTTTCTCGTCACCCATACAAACAGAGCAAGAGATCTAAATATAACCGGGAATAACATCACTGCAGAGAACCTAAACGATGTAAAGCAGGCTGCTGCATCTGGCACCTCATTGAAGTAGACCCACAGCACAAAAGAAGTCAGAGGACACTGAGGAAGTGTAAGAACATACGTGAATAGCATGTCGAAGTATCACGTCAGAGGACTCTGCACTGAAGTCTGTTTGCTGAAGGTGCATGATTAGTTGTAAATCTCAGAAATTTAAACTTTTGGGAAATATATACGGATATGCGTTACAGCAGAGACATCAGGCTACACAAGTTGACGGACTGGCAGACCGAAAAAAAAGACAATGCACACAGCGTCTGAAGGTAGTCACCACAGCCTGAATGGGGAGTGAATAACAGTGTGCCAGTCCCTTTGTATGGTTGGGCTAGCGATCGAATAGACAGTCTGAAAGTGGGTGCCACCGGGGTGAGGCCCTTTCTATCATTCAAATAGAGACAACCCCAACCGCTTCTGTACATCGATGTAAGGGCAGGTGAGGCTGATGCAAATGTAACTTACTGGTGCTCCTGACCAGAGAGGAACCATTGCAATCGCCGGGAAGGGGATCATCACTGTTTTTCAAATCACTGTTATTCAAATTTCTGGAACACTCTCTGGTTAGACCCCTGACGGTAGACATTAGGGTCGTTAGCGGAGATGTAGATGCAGATGAGGATCTGACAGAGAATTGGAGAAGGCGTTGCGTAGGACAGGGCAGTCTTGCTGCTCCTTCTGATTGGATCCTCCTTAAAGATTAGCTTTTTCTGCAACATGTTTTTGTTCAGTAGGATCGAGTAGAGACTGTTAGTGTGTATCCTGTAGATAGGATACATGCAAATATTAAATGCACTGGCAACCAATCATCTGACATTAGCGTTGATTGTAGAGTGAATTTAAAACAAAAGTTTTCCTGGACCTGAGGACTGGAGTTCATTGCAAACCAGGCAATGCTGACTAACATTAATTTTGGGCGTCTGGAGAGTCTGTGTGAAGAAGCGGGTATGTGAAAATTACATGTAATTCAAAGGAAACATTGTAGATGCATTGTTACTATAGAAGTTTCATGCTGTTAACTTTGATCTTTAATATATAAAATATTCTGTAATTTCTGGTCTGGAGGCCTCTTCCACCAAGTGTGCCCCAATATATTGCCTGCTGCTCGCTTCTTGTTGAATAAAATATTTGCATATCCACTGGCTTCATTGTCAGTCTGCTGACTTTGTTCACGTTACTACCGAGGTATTATATATATATATATTTGTTTTGCACAGTATAGCTAAATCTATTCTAAGTGAATGTTTTATAGTTCTTCGAATCAGCAAACATGCACGTGGAGCGATGGGGAGGTAGTCGGGAGTTGACTAAATATAAAAAAATCATTGGGATTGACATTGTTGATCATGCCCCAAATTAATATTGACTGGCACTCTGTAAAATGATTTGCCGGACATGGGAGGTTCATCTCCTCAGACCTCGGTAGCTGCACTGTGAGCGAAGCCTATTGGCACAGTGTGTGGAGTTGATATTTTCCCAAGAATGAAACGGCAACGGCAGGGTGGGGGAGGGGCATGAATTTAAAGTGACTGAATGATGTCATAGGTAGATTTAATTACTTTATTTTACACAGAGTTTGCAGGTTGCATGGTATGCGATGTTTATAGCGTCAGACACATAAGGGACATTAGGAAACCCTACGATAGGCGCATCGATCATAGAATAATAATTGTGAGCGAAAGGTTTGATTGATCTTGGACTGTGTTAAGAGTAAGCACAACTTCATGCTCCGAAGGGCTTCTACTGTTCGCTGATCGACTCTTTATATTTCATGTGCGTGAGCGTCTGGGCACATACTGCGCGAGTATGTGTGGTGTCTGTTTTCCTCGGATGCTGCGGTTTCTTCACACACATCCATTAAACAATGGATAATAGGTGCAGGAGAAGGCCATTCAGCCCTTCAAGCCAGCACCGCCATTCAATGTGATGATGGCTGATCATCCACAATCAGTACCATGTTCCTGCCCTCTCTCCATATCCCTTGACTCCGCTATCGTTAAGAGCTCTATCGAACTCTTTCTTGAAAGCATCCAGAGAATTGGCCTTCAATGCCTTCTGAGGCCGAGCATTCCATAGATCCACAACTCTCTGGGTGAAAAAGTTTTCCCTCAACTCTGTTCTAAATGGCCCACCCCTTATTCTTAAACTGTGTCCACTGTTTCTGGACTCCCCCAACTCTGGGAACATTTTTCCTGCATTTAGCGAGTCCAATTCCTTAATAATCATATACGTTTCAATCAGATCCCCTCTCATCCTTCTAAATTCCAGTGTTTACATCTGAACCACTTGTGATGTCAGTTGTTAATCGCCTGCTGTAAATTTTCCCGCAGAGATTTTAGAGGGCGATGAAAAAACCTGAGAAGCAGGAGTATCAATCTCTGAATTGCAACCTGGCCACGCGTCAGTGAGGGTAGAAACAGAATAGTATGGCAGAAAACTACGTGGCTGAGGAACGAGTGGAAGAGCCAGGGCTTCGGCTTCCTAGATCATTGTGATCTCTTCAGTGGGAGGTATGACCTGCACAAAAAGTTTGCATCTGAACGGGCGAACGACCAATATTCTCGCTGGGAGTTTTGTAGCAGCTATCGGGGAAGGTTTAAACAAATATCCTAGGATGGTTGGAAACGGAGTAAAGGGACTCTGAATGGAACGGATGATACAATGCAAATTAGAAGGAGATGCTGGGGTGTGGTAAGGGTGCAGAAATGCTTCTGGTTACTGGGGGAAAAATCAGAAACGTGCAGTGTAGATACATTGCAATAACAAAGAATTATTCAAACGGGAAAATATTAGAAACTTAAGTAACAAGCATGTACTCAGAGCTAATGTAAAATCAAAAAAGATGGCGTGCAACAAGGCAGAGATTCATGGTAAGTTATACGGTTGGAAAGCTTTTAAAAACCTACAGAAAGCAACAAAAATCATTAGGAGGATAAGATAAAATATGAAAACAAACTAGCAAATGTTACGTATTCAGGCAACAATAATTATAGATGAGTTAGACGAAAGGTTTTTATAACAAATAACACGTTTATTAAACACTGATAACAAACCCCCTTCAAATGTAAACAAACCCAAACAATGATCCGAGCTCAGCTGCTCAAACAGTCCTTAATAGCGTTGCAGTCCCAAACAGTCTTCAAAGCGGTATTGAAAAGAACTCAGTTCTTTAAAGCGATATGCCGAAAGAAAACAGTACTTTAAAACGATATGCCGACAGTTCAAAAGCTCACGGTACTTTTAAAAGGAGAGACTTTTTAAAGCGATGTAAATTCTCTTCCACGTCGATGTCCTTCGATTCCCAGCGTCGAACTCCCACGTCGAATTTTATTAAATATAACAACTTAAAGTGACTGACCTTCCTTCCACAATATTCTCAATCTCCCGTTTTTTCCAGCGGAGACTATCATGAGAATAGTAAACGAAATCCTTCCGAATGAGGATCACACAAGGTCGAAGTCAATCCATCGAAAATCGATTTTCCTCGATCTCCATTTTCCAAACTTCACTCTCCCTTAGCAAAGAAACCGTTGGCTCTGACCTTTTAAACTTTAGGCATTATATAAAACTTCATTTTTAATTAAACTGCGTCATCACATTAAATCACACAGTAACATGAAGTCATCTTGGCAAATCTAGCCACGAACTGCCCCACCTGACAGGGTGGGTCTCCCTTTTATACCCTGTAGAAAAACCCTGTCACATGACCTCTACTGGCGGGAAAATGACATCACTCCACCATCACAAAACCATTACCTCATGTCCAGTATAACTTCAACCCCAGTCACGTGACAAGGGTACCACTGTCACGTGTCACGGGTACGTAACACAAACAATATCATGCTGGATATAGAAATCAACATTGAAAAATAAAAGAGATGAGAGTGGATATAAGACCGCTAGAAAAGAGGCCGGAGCAATAATAACGGGGGACAAGAAGCTGGCATGTGAACTAAAGGAGTATGCTGCTTCGGTGGAAGACACCAGCAGTATGCCGGGTGTTGAAGGGAATGGGGAAAGAGAAGTGAGTGCATTTGCTTTTATAAGGGAGATGATGCTGAAAAAGCGAAACTGCTCCTTGGAGATTGTGGTGGGATCAGTAATGGTCTTTCAAGAATCATTGGAATTTCTCGTATTTCCGGAGGAGTGGGAAACTGCAAATGTCACTCTACTCTTTATATAAGGAGGGAGGTGGCAGAAAGGAAATTATAGACCAGTTAGCCTGAAGTCCGCGATTGGGAAAGGTTAGACTCAATTGCTAAGGATGAGGTTACGTTGTACTTTGTGGCACAGGACAATATTTGTGGGCAATACTAGCACGATAAACAAATAGAGAGAAGTGATTGAATAGTTGGATTTTTAGAAAGGCCGGTGACACTGCACGACACAGGAGGCTGCTTCTTTAGGTAAGAAACCATGGCTTACAGGAAAGCTACTAGCACGTTTAGAGCATTGGCTGATTGTTATGAGAAAACAAGTAGGAATAATATAATCCTGCTAGTGACTCATGGTGTTACAAAGGGGTTGCTATCGGAAACGTTTCATTCCAAGTGTATGTCACTGGTTTAGATTATTAGATAAATTATTGCCAAGTTTGCAGATGATACGAAATTAGTGGAGGAACAGGTAGTTTGAGGAAACCGGATGGCTTCAGAAAGACTTAAGCAGATTAGCAACTACTACTTAAGCATTAGGGAATCTTTCTTAAGACTGCTTACGGAAGTAGCCCAAGAAATAGTGGATGCATTAGAGATAATTTTTCAAAACTCCTTAGATTCTGGATTAGTTCCTGAGAATTGGAGGGTCGGTAATGTAACCACACTTTTTAAAAAAAGGAGGGAGAGAGAAACTGGGGAATTATAGACCGGTTAGCTAGACATTGGTATGGGGAAAATGCTAGAGTCAGTTATCAAAGATGAGATAACAGCGTATTTGGAAAGAGGTGAAATCATCAGATAAATTCGGCATGGATTGGTGAAAGGAAAATCATTTCTGACGAAACTTATAGAATTTTTTGAGGATGTAGCTAGTATAGTGGATAGGGGAGAACCAGTGGATGTGGTATGTTTGGATTTTCAAAAGGCTTTTGACAAGGTCCCACACAGGAGATTAGTGTGCAAACTTAAAGCACACGGTATTGGGGGTATGGTATTGATGTGGATAGAGAATTGGTTGGCAAACAGGAAGCAAAGAGTGGGAGTAACCGGCACCCTTTCAGACTGGCAGGCGGTGACTAGTGCGGTACCGCAAGGCTCAGTGCTGGGACCTTAGTTGTTTACAATATATATTAATGATTTAGAAGAGTGAATTAAATGCAACATCTCCAAGTTTGCGGATGACACGAAGCTGGGCGGCGGTGTTAGCTGTGAGGAGGATGTTAAGAGAATACAGGTTGACTTGGATAGGTTAGGTGAGTGGGCAAATTCATGGCAGATGCAATTTATTGTGGATAAATGTGAGGTTATCCACTTTGGTTGCAAGAACAGGAAAACAGATTATTATCTGAATAGTGGCCGATTAGGAAAAAGGAAGGTGCAACGAGACCTGCGTGTCATTGTACACCAGTCATTGAAAGTGGGCATGCAGGTACAGCAGGCGGTGAAAAAGGCAGATGGTATGTTGGCATTCATAGCAAGAGGATTCGAGTACAGGAGCAGGGGCGTTCTACTGCAGTTGTACCAGGCCTTGTTGAGACCACAGCTGGAATATTGTGTGCAGTTTTGGTCCCCTAATCTGAGGAAAGACATTCTTGCCATAGAGGGAGTACAGAGAAGGTTCACAAGATTGATTCCTGGGATGGCAGGACTTTCATATGAAGATAGACTGGCTTATACTCGCTGGAATTTAGAAGATTGACGGGGGATCTTATTGAAACGTATAAAATTCTAAACGGATTGGACTGGCTAGATGCAGGAAGATTGTTTCCGATGTTGGGGAAGTCCAGAACGAGGGGTCACAGTTTAAGGATAAAGAGGAAGCCTTTTAGGACCGAGATGAGGAAAAACTTCTTCACACAGAGAGTGGCGAATCTGTGGAATTCTCTGCCACAGGAAACAGTTGAGGCCAGTTCATTGGCTATATTTAAGAGGGAGTTAGATATGGCCCTTGCGGCTAAAGGGATCGGGGGTATGGAGAGAAATCAGGTACAGGTTTCTGAGTTGGACGATCAGCCATGATCACACTGAATGGCGGTACAGGCTCGAAGGGCCGAATGGCTTACTCCTGCACCTATTTTCTATGTTTCTATGTTTAGTGGAATGTGCAGGTAAGCGGTAAACGAAATTCGATGTTGGTAAATACCTGGTATGCACTTTGGTAGAATAAATAAATCTGCAGACCATTCGCTAAATGGGGAGAAAATAGAAGAAAACTGAGATGCAATATAAGTTGAAAGTGTTTAGCTTCCAGACTGTGTCGTTAGTAAGAAATTTAGTTGCAGTGTTACTACTTATTAGAAGCGATTTAAAATCTAAGAGCAAGGATGTAATGTTGAGCTATTATGCTATTTGTGAGGCCACACGTTGAGTATTGTGAACAGTTTTGGTCCCTAACCTTAGAAAAGGCCAGGGAGTTGGGCTGGGGGTGGGGTGGGTGGAGAAACCATTTGAACCAGATATTTGTGTATTCCTGAGCAGTCTTGATGGGCCCAATGGCCTAATTCTGCTTCTTTGTCTCAATGAGCTTATACGGACAACTAATCCTAAATGACAGATGAATGGCGGGCGAAGATGGGCAAATCTGGCACACGGATCAGAGGAACACACACAAAAGGCTGAGGAAATAGAGCAGGTCTATCAGTATCCATTTGGAGGAATGAAGTGCCAAAGCTTCGAGTTGGGACATTAAGCAGGACTGAAAAGGAAGAGGGGAGACACCGGAGGAAGAAGATGGCTGGAGAAGAGGGATTACAAAATAACGGGCGGGGAATGATGGCGGGTGATGGGAGAAGGTGGGTTGATTGGAGAATATGTAGAATTGAGAAGTTGGGAGATAATAGGTGGAAAAGATAAATAGTTGAAGTTGAAGCCGAATTGGAGGGAGGAGTGGGGAAGGGGAAGGAGCAGAGAGACTAGAGAGGCGTTGGGCAGGTGACGAGAAGAGTTGAGGCAAGAGGGAATTCAGGGTAGGAACTGGAAACAAAATAGAGGAAAGGAGAGGGGAAAATCGCTGGATACAATAAAAGAACAATGTTTATCCCGTCAGCTTTGTGACTAATCTGCTCTTCTAACTTGTGGTTTGAATTATCCTGGTATGAGAGGAGGGGTACATCGAAATGTGGGATTAAGAATATGTAATGCAATTCAACGGGTGACCGCTTGTAAAATCCTGCTTATTACGGATGGAGCCAAAGAGCTCGTCAAAGCGCTTGTCCGATCAATAACGGGTCACGAATGGACATCCGATTAGCCAATGCAATTTGGTATTAATTTCTGATGCGAAATAGGATTTCAGTCTGTTAGTGGGATACTTAATTCGTCTTGTGATCTTCCTTCGTGCATGCAACGAAAGAGACTTTCGGAAGGTAGATAACTTACCACGACCAGCTGGTGCAAAACCCAGGGTACTGAAGAAGTTGTTGAAGAAATGGTGGAAGCATTAGAAATGATCTTTTAAGAATCATTAGATTCTGCAAAGTTTCCGGAAGTCTGGAAAATTAGAAATGTCACTCCACTTTTTAGGAAAGAACAAAGGCAGCAGAAAGGAAACTATAGCCCAGTTAGTTAGTCTAACCTCAATGGTTGGAAGGAAGGTGGAATCGATTATGCAGTGTGAGGCCTCAGGTTACTTGAGGCACATGACGAAATAGGCCATAGTCAGCATGGTTTCATCAAGTGAAGACCTTGCCTGACAAATGTTTTGGAATTCTCTGTAGAGCAGAGTAGGTAAGAAAGCTTATGGGGTTTTAGGTTTCATTAGTCGAGGGATAGAGTTTAAGAGTCGCGAGGTGATGATGCAGCTCCCTAAAACTCTGGTTAGGCCGCACTTGGAATACTGTGCCCAGTTCTGGTCTCCTCACTATATGAAGGATGTGAAAGCATTGGATAGGGTACAGAGGTGATTTACCAGGATGCTGCCTGGTTTAGAGAGTATGCATTTATGATCAGAGGTTAAGTGAGCCAGGGATTTACTCTTTGCAGAGAAAGAGGATGAGAGGACATGATAGAGGTATACAAGATTATGAGAGGCATAGATAGGGTGGATAGTCAGCACCAGTTTCCCAGGGCACCAATAGCAAACACCAGAGGGCTTATGTACAAAATTAAGGGAGGGAAGTTTAGGGAAGACATCAGGGGTAGCTTTTTTACACAGAGGGTTGTGAGTGCCTGGAGTGACTTGCCAGGGATGGTGGTGGAGGCTAAAACATTAGGGGTATTTAAGAGCCTCTTGGACGGGCAGATGGATGAAAGAAAAATGGAAGGTTGTCGGGTAGTGTGAGTTTAGTACTTTTTTAAAGGATTATATGGGTCGGCACAACATGAAGGGCTGAAGGGCCTGTACTGTGCAGTAGTGTTCTCTGGTCCTATCGTTCTACAACACTGTGGTTCGGCCTGTACTGTGCTGTACTATTCTATGTTCTATGTTCTAGGAAATAACAGGAAGTGTAATCAAATGTGAATAGAATGATGTCAATTTGATTTTAAGAATGAATCTCGCCACATATGAGGCGACTTAACAAGTTACCCGATCATGTTATTGCGAAAGAGATTCGAGCAAGAATAAAGCATTGGCTGGTTGGCAGGAGATAAAGAGTGAGAATAAAGCACACCTTTTCTATTTGGCTGCAAGTGACCAGAAGTGATCAGCAGTGGTTTCTGATGGCGCCGGTTCTTTTACGTTACCTGTCAATAATTTGGATCATGAGATTGATGGCTACGTTGCAATGTTTGCAGACGACATGAAAATATATGGAGAGGTGGGTAGATTTGAAGGACTAAAGTAGCTGCAGAATGACTTAGATTTGGAGAATGGGAAAAGAAATGGCAGATGGAATACAGTATCAGGAAGTGGAAAGTCATGCACTTTGGTGGAAGCAATGTAAGGCTTGATATCTTCTAAATGTAGAGAAAATACAATAATGCTGAGTCTCTTAGAGACTTGCCAGCTCTTGTGCATGATTCTATAAAGGTTAATTTCTAAGTTAAGTCTATGGTGAAGTGGAAAAATGCGATGTTAGCCTTCATGTCTGGAGGACTAAAATATAAAAGCAAGAATGTAATGCTGAGACTTTAGAAAGCAAGCACTCGTGAGGACTCACTTGAAGTATTGTGAGCAGCTTAGGGCGCATCCTCTTAAAAAGGATGTGCTGAAACTAGAGAGGGTTCAACGGCAGTTCCCCGAAATGATTTCACTATTAAATGGCTTGTCAGATTTTTAAAAAAGCGCTTGATGTTTCAGAAGCTTTATTCACTGGAATTGTGAAGTATGAGGAGTAACCGACTGAAAGCTATCGAAAAGTGTATGGCCTTCATCGGGTGGAAGTGGTGCCCATGTTTCCTATGGTGGTAAAGTCTATGATCAAATGACACAAAGTCGCTTTTAGTCATTCAACCAGAGAGCGGTGAATCTGTGTAATTATTTGCTACAGACAGCTGTGAGGCCATGTCTTCATATATATTTAAGACAGATGTTGAGAGATTTGGCACGGGTAAAGACATGAATGATACAATGAGAAGGCAGTAGATTGTGGCTGTCAGAATATTGGATCAGCTATGGTGAAATGGTGAGGCAAACTCGATGCGTTAAATGGCTTACTTCTGCTGTTGTATTTTAGGGTCTTTTGGATAAGGTCAGAGGAGCATAATTCTATCACCAAAATATTAATTTATTTCAAATGCGTCGGGGTTACCTAAGTGGAATGATCAAGTCCGAGCTGATTACCTCACATTCGTGACTGGTAGAACAAAGGAACCCTTGTAACTTCGGTACTCCTGACCATTCTAGAAGGATCAACTTACTGTGAGAGGTAGGGCATTCCAAATCATTCTACAATCTTTATATTGACGTTAAGGTCCGATGTTGGCATTCAAAGATATTATTTTTAAATGCCGTAAATCAAAGTCAAAAATGAAAATGTTCGAATTAAACAATGATTTATTTTTTATGTGTTAATTTCCTTGCGATCAGCAATAGTAGACAGAAATTTCATTCTAGCCCAGTCAATATTTGTTTTCCGTGAAGATTATAAGAAATTAATCCCTGTTGCTGAATTGCTGTTTATTGATTGGCACGTGAGATTCCAGAATAGTGATCACTTGTAGCTCAAATCAAATAACCTTCCGAATAATTGTTTTGAACTTGCAAAAGGGAGCAATCGTGTTTGCATTTTATTTGCAGATCTCACCCACTGCAGCAAACAGGTATTTCACTCCATTTTCCAGCTCTTCCCTGAATTTTCTCTGTGTCAGTCCATAGATGTACGTGTTGGTGCAGGTACTGAGAGAAGACAGCATAAACCCGCACACCTGCAGGATATAGGTCGTGTTGCTGAGATATCTGTCAGCGTAGAAATAGTTTTTGACTTGCCAGCTAAAAAGAATGTACAACATTGGGCATCCAAAATTGACTGAAAGAGTGAACAACAGAATCATTGACTTCCTCCGGTTTGCCACCTCTGGATCATCACGATTTTCACTGCTGTTCCGAAGTATCCGGCGAATTCTGTTTTGTCGCGATAATCCGGTTGACGGTTAAAACATTAAAGAGGAGAACCAAACAGATTGGTAGCAACGATGAGGAGGTACTCTCAAATACCTGGTAGCCTTTCCACAGAGGTGACGTGAAGTATTCAGCTACGGGAACACAACGCCATTGATCCACTGCAAAGTACAATGGAATGGCCTTGGCACAACACGCTGCAGTCACTGTTGCCACCACCACAGTCGCTGTTCTCTCGGTGCAACATCGGTTCCTCAGCTTCTCACAGCAGATGGCGACGCAGCAATCGAAAGTGAAAGCTACCGTCAACCAAACGGAACAGTCCCAGGTTGCGAAACTCAAGACAGGTAGCAGAGAACACGCTGGAGTGACGAGCAAGAAATTCGCAAGCAAATATATATAATTGATTCTCGCTAATATGATAAAAAGGATGACCACCATCAGATCGGCTGACGCCATGGCCACATGATAGAGAGTAATGCATTTCCTGCGAGTCAGGATCACAATCGCCGTCAAATTAACTGAATTAAGTTGTAAAGAAAAAACAATTACTATAAGTTAGAGCAGAATGATTAGTGTAATTTTTATTGTTTTGTGTGCGTAGTGGTGGATGAGCCGTTGACTGGAGTCAAAGTACCAGACCATTTGCGTTGACCGAGATTGGATGTGGATGATTTAGAATGTACAATTTAAATCTCGCTGGTTTCACATCCAAAATGACAGCAGAGCGCACCTGGTCGGCACCGTTAAATAGTGCACTAGGGCCGGAAACCTGTCCAGCAAGAGAAGGTTATTAAGAACGATCCCGAATAGAAACGCGTCTTTCCGACAACGACACAAATGATAGAAACATAGAAACACACAAAACCTACAGCACAATACATGTCCTTCGGCCCACAAAGTTGTGCCAACTAACGGCCTAACTTAGAAAATGCTAGGCTTACCCAGAGCCCTTTATTTTACTAGGCTCCGTGTACCTATCCAAAAGTCTCTTAAATGACCCTATCGTATCCGCACAGTACTCGATGTGGGGTCTGAATAGGGCGCAATATTGCTGCAAAATAACCTCTCGGTTCCTAAGTTCAATTCTTCGATTCATGAAGGCCAAAACACCATGCACATAATGGACAGATTCGTTTTATTTTCATACGGTAAGACGTAATTATACTTCATTAAAGGGTTCAGTTTTTGGGTACCATTTAAAATGCAATCATGTAGTAACTACGATAAAACGAACATGAATGTTTTTCATTAAAAATCATGAGATATTTGGAGGCGGCAGCAGAATTCCTCTAACTTCGCAAGACTGACAGATCATCAAGTTTAAATTCAAATGTGACACACTCCGCGCTCAATCGAGAAGACCGGAGATAGCAGCGAGGCGTCCTGAACGTTTGGCGCTACACGAAGAGTGCGACGCCAAATTTGCAAATGGGTGCCGAATGACAGCTAAAAAAGAGGTTTCCCGAGACAATCAGTGAAACAATCGTGAGTAATGTACACGCTCGTAGAAAATTAAAACGAATTTGAAAGCAATGCCGAACATTAAAACCCGCACATTCAATAAGTAATCTATCAGATCAGTAAAAAGAAAATGAGAAAGGAGCTGCTAAATACAGGAAGGGTTATTGCAATAGGACGCACATTATAGCCCTTACTTCAGCAGACGGTCGCGCTGGATTGGTCAAAGTAATAGAGGAATGACCGAAGCAGCTGGTTTGAAGACAAATCTATTCTTATTTGGAGAAAGAGGTCAATAACTGACAGACAGATTGCAGCAAAAAATCAAATTTAATTTGTATGACGGCATTTTCTCCGCTGTCTGGGTGGACCGAAATAAAAACTAGTAATACTTGTTGGTTGAGCCACATTTGGCCACGTTTTATGCAATTTCATTCCAATTTTAATAAGGTGTGAACCGATATCACCAGTTATTTATTTCACTGAATAACATAACACAGATAACGTATTACTTTTAAGCACGTGACTCGCATAGAGACGATATATTTTTAATTCCCTCAGTTAGTGATGACAGAGCAGACGAAGAATCTACTTAACCTGGAGAGAGATGGCAAGAACAGCTGATTGTACTTTGGAAATCAATCAATTCCTGCAAATTAAAGAGTCTCCTCGCCCTTACAGTAAACTCTGGTGCTTAGGTTGCTTATGTTAATATTACATGAATATATATATATAAATGTATCAGACACCTCAATCATATCCTATTCAAAAATTCAACGCGGATTATATTCAGAATATACTGTGAAGCTTTCTTTTCATCGGCCAATAACAGTAATCTGGACTGGAGAACATTTGCACCTTAGCCCTCAAGATACGATCCCCGAGCGTAATACACTGGCACTGGCATAATGCTACCTGGAACACCGAGTGCTGCAAGCAGCGTGTAGTAAATTCTGAAGATGTTGTAAATTGTGGCACATCCCATTTTCCACCTGTAGCAGCGATCAACTCTGCAGATTGTCCCAAATGCATGCATGCACTGACTCGGGGAGTTCTTATACACCTCTCGGAACCATAATTAAATCATTCAGTTTTCCAACTGGTCTCATTAGACACAATCCACCGAACAAGCACGCAGTGTCAACTATTTTTACTCGTTGTCTCATTGTCTGTTATATTTTGCACTTCAAGGAGAATTAGCAGGACATTCATTTGATGTTTTTACCAATCATTTTCAGAGGAGAGGGTCAGTGCAATGCTTGAATTGCTAAACATTCTCTTTTATCATCATATATTCCATTTTGAAAACAAACCAAATCTCTTTCTGCTCCCGATCAATTCTAACATAGCTAGTAACATTTGAACCATAGAACCATAGAACACAACAGCACAGAAACAGACCATGTGGCCCTTCTTGGCTGTGCCGAATCATTTTTCTGCCTAGTCCCACTAGCCTGCACCTGCACGATATCCCTCCATACACCTCTCATCCAGGCACCTGACCAATTTTTTCTTAAAATGTTAAAAGCGAGCCTGCATTCACCACTTCATCTGGCAACTGATTCCACACTCCCACCACTCTCTGTGTGAAGAAGACCACCCCATGTTTCCTTTAAACTTTTCCCCATTCCCCTTTAACCCATGTCCTCTTTTTATTTTCTCCCCTAACCTCAGTGGAAAAGGCCTGCTTGCATTCACTCTATCTATACCATCGCAATTTTATATTCCTCTATCAAATCTTCCCTCATTCTTCTACGCTCCAGGAAATAAAGACCTAACCTATTCAACCTTTTTCTGTAATTCTGTTTCTCAAGTCCCGGCAACATCCTTGTAAATCTTCTCTGCACTCTTTCAACCTTATTAATATTCTTCCTGTAATTTAATGACCAGAACTGTACACAATACTCCAAATTCGGCCTCACCAATGCCTTATACAACCTCACCATAACATTACAACTCTTATACTCAATATATTGATTTAAAAAGAACAATGTACCAAAAACCTCGTTACTATCCTATCTACCTGTGACGCCACTTTTAGGAAATTTTGTATCTGTATTCCTAGAGCCCTCTGTTCTACTGCATTCCTCAGTATCCTACCATTTACCTTGTATATTTTACCTTGGTTTTTCCTTCCAAAGTGCAATACTTCACACTTGTCTCTATTAAAATCAGTCTGCCATTTTCAGCCCATTTTTTTCAGCTGGTCCAGTTCCCCCTGCAAGCTTTGAAAACTTTCCTCACTCTCCACAACACCTCCAGTCTTTGTATCATCAGCAAATTTGCTGATCCAATTTGCCCCATTATCATCCAGCTCATTGATACAGATGACAAATTACAATGGACCCAGCATTGATCCCTGTGGCACACCACTAGTCACAGGCCTCCACTCAGAGAAGCAATCCTCCACTATCACTCTCTGACATCTCCAACTGAACCAATGTCTAATCCAATTTACTACCTCACCATGTACACCTAGCAATTGAATCTTTCTAACTAACCTCCCATTGTGGACCTTGTCAAAGGCCTTACTGAAGTCGATGTAGACAACATCCACTGCTTTCCCTTCATCCACTTTCCTTGTAACCTCCTCGGAAAACTCTCATAGATTTGTTAAACACGATGTATCATGCGGAAAGCCGTATTGACTATCCTTAATAAATCCCCGTCTATCTACATATTTGTAGATCCTATCTCTTAGTACTCCTTCCGATAATTTACCTACTAACGATGTCAAAATTACCGACCTATAGTTTGCCGGATTACTTTTACAGCCTTTTTAAACAACGGAACAACATGAGCTATCCCTGCAATCCTCTGGCAGGTCACCCGTAGATACCGACATTTTAAATACATCTGCCATGCCCCCTGCAATTCCAGTACTCGTCTCCTTCAAGGTCCGTTGCAATACCAACAAAATCTGGACCAACAAAATAAAGCACGTTCAATGTGGAAGAAATCCGCGCTGAGCCTTACTCGGTGGGGACAGCGTAGTCACCGTCCTGCCTTTTCAGTGTCTGGAGTGCTCCATACGACAGCATCAGCTCAGTGAATTTTCACAGCTAAGTTGGATTGCGTTCATGAATGGCTCATAATTTCAACAAGTTCGATTAAACTGAGTATTTGCAGAAACCTTCCACTAAACAACCGACTGTGACAAAGTATACAGATTCACCACCTGCAAGCTAAAGAAATCTTCCCTCGTCTCTTTTCTAAAGCAACGTTCCTCTGCTCTGCGCCATGCAGACCTGATAGTGAAGGAGATGCGCTACTTGCTTCCTTCATCATAGGGGCTTTGGAGGTGTTGGAATATCGAGTTATATCTTTACAAGTTATTAAGTAGGTCGGCTTTAGATCACTGTGCAGTTCCGGACACCACACCGTCGGGCAAAATGTAATTAAGCTGGAGATATAACCTGCACTGGAGAGCTTGATTGGGGAGGAAGGTTTCGATGGGGAGTTTGCTTTCCTCAGTGGTTAGTGGTCTGAGGGGAACTCTGATAGAATTTTATAAAACATGAGAGATACAGACGGCGTCGACAGTCAACATCTTTCTCCTTTGTTCCAAATGTCCAACATTAGAATCACAGATTTAAGGTGAGTGGGAGGGTAAATTTAAAGATGCACGGGGTGAGATTATTTCTTGACGTTGAGAGTGGTCGGTGCCACACGCTGCCACAGGGAATGGAAGAAGCATTTACGAATGCGGCATGCGAGAGCTTTCAGATAGGTACATGAATATATAGGAAATGGAGGGACGTAGATCACATCGATAAAAAACATCCCAGCTCAGAACTTAAAGTATCAAATTATAAAGATATAAAATCTAAACCAAACGTCACCATCCACGGCATGCTCTCTTCTCACTGCTGCCATCAGGATCGAGGTACTGGAGCACCACCGAGTTCAGGAACAGTTATAACGCTTCAACCATCAGACTCCAGAACCAGTGTGGGTATTTTCACTCACCTCAACACTGATATAATTCTGCAAACAATGGACTCGCTTTCAAGGACATTACCACTCATGCTATGAGTGTTATTTATTTACTGAATGCTGGCCTGAGATTTTTTTTAATTTATATATTTGCTGTTTGTCTCCCTTTGCACTTTAGTTGTCTCTCAGTCTGGGTGTGTAGTTTTTCAATTGATTCTATTATCTATCTCTGTTCTACTGTGACTACCCGCGAGAAAATGAATCTCGGGGCTGGATATGCTGACTTGGCTTGCAAATTAAAAGAACTTTGAACTTGAACTTTGCACAAGAGATTCTGGTGATCGAGCTTCAGATTATTGCATCACCAAAGATGCTGTAAATCCTGAGGAACACATACAATATGTTGGAGGAATCCAGCAGGTCAGGCAGCAACTTTCGAAGGGAATAAACAGTCAACATTTCAAGACTGGCCTAATACCAAACGTAGAATTTTTTTCCCGTTACTGCCCTGCCGAGAGATCGCTTGTTGGTAACACAGCGCGACGATTTTAAAGAGCTTAGGGGTGATCAGCTTCTTCTCGGCGGCTGTAAACAGCGGCAGTGGTCGTTGTTTGTTGACGGATCGCAAGGTTTAGAAAGAGCTTGAGAGCTTTCGGCTTATTTATTTATCTCAAATACTTAATTGCTACTTGGACCCTAACCCTTTGATCGCTCATTTGGTACTTCGGGAGATGTTGACACACATCTGACTCCGACTAAGCGTCATACACTGTTTCTCGCCTCTTTTTTGGTCAGACGTCCCGTCTTTCTCAGGTGAAGCGATGCTGCCCCACCCACTCATGCTCAATGGTTCAGAGACGTTATGTCCTGCTTAGAACTTGAAAAGATTCATTATTCACTTCTTAATTCGGACATAAATTTCCAAAAGGTGTGGGGACCTTTTCTTGAATATTTTCATAATTCCCATTTAGATTAAAGGTGCATCCCTCCTTTTTTTTTCTTTTGCATTTAAATCCCTTACTTCCAGCTTCTTACGGTTAATATTTACGGTTTTTTATGTGTATACATATCATAGCTTAGGCAGCAGGCAAAATAACTTCTTTTTATAAATACAGATCTGTAGTGATAAAAAGTTCTGATTAACTTTTTATATCGTAAGGCTGGTTTGGAGTTGGGTAATGGGTGGGTGGGATGGTAACTGGTAACTAACTTTATACGATTCTACTGTGGAAGCTTCTTCTCAATTGTAATGAACTGCAGATTTGATATGTTTCATTTGCACTGTATAAACCTCTTTTTTTTTACTGCTTTTCTTTGTTTTGCCGCATTGTTAAAATTCATAAAAGATTAATAAAAAAAGAGATCCCAAAGTTCCAGAAATCTGAAATCCTACCTCTTCCCCATCTCCTTAGCCACACATGCATTTATCAAATCATCCTATTCTCAATCACCTCAACATGGCATAGGCAGGATCCCAGAGATTACTACCTCGAGTTCACGGGTAGCAGTCTATTGTATTCTCTAAATTCTCTCTTCAGGACCTGCTCCCTTTTCATACCGATGTCATTGGTACCAATATGTGCCAAGCTTTCTGGCTGCACCACACCCTACCTTTAGTGCCATACTTTTTCTTGGGATAAACTGCCCAAGGGATACTCTACACTGGTTGTTCATTCCCCTTCGCTTTAGGGAGGCAGGAATGACATTCTCCTGTATGAACCTAAGGTCATCGGGCTGCAGCTCCAGTTCTTTAATACATTCTTGCAGCTCTGTGCATCTGGTGCAGATGCAGACTGGTGGTTTCCCAGACTTCGCACACATCCAGAGCAGAGTGCAAAACACTGCACCTGGAGTCATCTGCTTTACACCGCTATGCCTTACGGACACGGTTCTTCTCCCCACCTCCCAGGTGAGCACAGAGCCAACTCAGTGAGAGAGATCTTTTCGCAGCGGGTCACTCCTTGTTGTCCCCAGCCGTATCAAAGGCGGTGAACGTATTGTTGAGGCGAACCGCCATAGGAGTACAGTGCACTTGTCGCCAATTGTCTTTGCTTTCCCAGACAGTCAGACAGGTACCTTCCTCCTGCAACTTATGGGTGAGTACCACCATGTAGCTCCTATCTATCACCTCTCATTTTCCCATGTGAGGCGAAGGTCATCGTGCTGCAGCTTCTGCTGCTTAAAGCGGCCCCGAAGAAGCTGTCCCTTGATGAACTTCATGTAAATGTAGTTCTTAGGTAGACTGGAGGTCTCCGAGTGTTCTCACATCTCACAATAAGAACATACCACTGAGTTTGGACACAACCTGCGTGATCCAACTATGAACTAAGAGACAGAAAAACCTACAAGAACCATCTTTATATTCTGTCCTTACTTAAACCTATTCAGCCAAAGCCAGACCACTCTAACAATGCCCGAATTGAACAATGGCCACCTTAAAATTTGCCGATCAGCTCAGATCTTATTTCTTTATATTTGTCCTGCTCTGATTGCCATCCGCTAAAAAGAAGCTGGAAGGTCCAAAGCTCCTTCTAAACCTTACGATATGTCACCAATCAACAACGTTGCTGACAACCCGCCGAGAAGAAGCTGAGTGATCCTAGCTCTTTAAACACCTCGCGCTGTGAAACCAACCAGAGATCTCTCGGCAGGGCATTCACGTGAAAGAACATATTAAGTTCATTATTAGGACAATCCTGAAACGCTGACTGTTTATTCACTTCCATAGGTGCTGCTTCACCTGCTGAATTTCTCCAAAATCTTGCATGCGTTCCTCATGATTTCCAGAATCTTTGATAATATAATAAATTGAACCTCGATCTGCAGAATCACTTGTGAAAATTCCTGTTCAAAGTTCACTTTCTTGTCAAGCCACGTCAGCACATCCAAAACCGAGATTCATTTTCTTGCAGGTATTCACAGTAGAACAGAGAATTACAATAGGATCAATCATAAAACTACACACCGAGACTAACGGACAACTAAACTACAAAGGAAGACAAACAGCAAATGCATCAATAATAAACAAACAGACAAACAGTAAGTAAATAAATAACACTCGTAGCATGAGTGGTAATGTCCTTGAAAGTGAGTCCATTGGACTTTCTGCGCACCAAGTAATAAAGACCTAACTTGTTCAACCTTACTCTGTATCTTAGGTGCTGAAACTCAGGTAATATTCTATTATATCTTCTCTGTACTCTCTCTATTTTGTTGACCTCTTTCCTATAATTCGGTGACCGGAACTGTACACAATACTCCAAATTTGGCGTTACCAATGCCTTGTATAATTTTAACATCACATCCCAACTCCTATATTCAGTGCTCTGATTTATAAAGGCCAGCATACCAAAAACTTTCTTCGCCACCTATCCACATTAGAGTCCACCTTCAGGAAACTATGCACCATCATTCCTAGATCACTCTGTTCTACTGCATTTTTCAATGCCCTACCATTTACCATATATGTCCTATTTTGATTAGTCCTACCAAAATGTAGCACCTCACACTTATCAGCATTAAACCCCATCTGCCATCTTAGAGCCCACTTTTCTAATTGGCCTAAATCTCTCTGCAAGTTTTGAAAACCTACTTCATTATCCACAACATCACCTATCTTAGAATCATCTGCATACTTACTAATCCAATATACCACCCCATCATCCATATCATTAATGTATATGACAAACGACACTGGACCCAGTGCAGATCCCTGAGGCACAGCACTAGTCACCGGCCTCCAACGTGACAAACAGTTATCCACCACTACTCTCTGGCATCTCCCATCCAGCCACTGTTGAATCCATTTTGCTACTTCTTTATTAATAACTAAAGCTTGAACCTTCCTAACTAACCTTCCGTGTGGAACCTTGTCAAAGGCCTTACTGAAGTCCATATAGACAACATCCACTGTTTTACCCTCGTCAACTTTCCTAGCAACCTCTTCAATAAATTCAATAAGATTTGTCAAACATGACCGTGCACGCACAAATTCATGTTGATTGTTCCTAATCAGACCCTGTCTATCCAGATAATTATATATACAATCTCTAAGAGTAATTTCAATTAATTTATCCACCACTGACGTCAAGCCTACAGGCCAATAATTGCTAGGTTTACTCTTAGAACCCCTTTTTAAGCAATGGAACCACAT
The DNA here is from genome assembly GCF_048418815.1 of Hemitrygon akajei. Taxonomy (NCBI): domain Eukaryota; kingdom Metazoa; phylum Chordata; class Chondrichthyes; order Myliobatiformes; family Dasyatidae; genus Hemitrygon; species Hemitrygon akajei. The sequence continues at coordinate 34,873,914 of NC_133151.1, read as the reverse complement.
GAGCAATACGCCAATCCTCCGGCACCATCACCATTTCTAATGACATTTTGAAATATTTCTGTCAGAGCCCCTGCTATTTCTACACTAACTTCCCTCAAGGTCCTAGGGAATATCCTGTCAGGATCCGTAGACTTATCCACTTTTATATTATTTAAAAGCGCCAGTACTTCCTCTTCTTTAATCATCATAGTTTCCATAACGACCCTGCTTGTTTCCCTTACCTTACACAATTCATTATCCTTCTCCTTAGTGAGTACCGAAGGAAAGAAATTGTTCAAAATCTCCCCCATCACTTTTAGCTGTCCACTCTGTTTCTCTAAGGGACCAATTTTATCCCTTACTATCCTTCTGCTATTAATATAACTGTAGAAATCCTTCGGATTTATTTTCACCTTACTTGTCAAAGCAAACTCGTATCTTCTTTAGCCTTTCTAATTTCTTTCTTAAGACTTTTTTTTTTACGTTCTTTATATTCCTCAAGCACCTCATTTACACCATGCTGCCTATATTTATTGTAGATATTTCTCTTTTCCGAACCAAGATTCCAATATCTCTCTTCCATGGCTCTGCCAAACTTTTAACCTTTCCTTTCAACCTAAGAAGAACATAAAGATTCTGTACCCTCAACATTTCACCTTTAAATGACCTCCATTTCTCTATTACTGTCTTCCCATAAAACAAATTGTCCCAATCAACTCCTTCTAAATCCTTTCCCGTCTCCTCAAAGTTAGCCTTTCTCCAATCAAAAATCTCAACCCTGGGTTCAGTACCTCGATCTTGATGGCAGCAGTGAGAAGACAGCATGCCGTGGAAGGTGGCGTTCGGCTTAGATTTTATATCTTTATAAGTTGATACTTTAAGTTCTCGAGTTGGGACGTTTTCTTTTTCGATGTGATCTACGTCCCTCCATTTCCTACATATTCATGTACATATCTGAAAGCTCTCGCATGCCGCTACCGTAAATGCTTCTACCACTCCCTGTGGCAACGTGTGCCACATACCGACTGCTTTCAACGTAAAAAATAATCTCGCCCCGTGCATCTTTAAATTTACTCTCCCACTCACCTTAAATCTGTGATTCTACTGTTGGACATTTGGAACACCGGAGAAAGATGTTGACTGTCTACGCCGTCTGTGTCTCTCATGTTTTATGAAATTCTATCAGAGTTCCTCTCAGAACACTAACTGCTGAAGAAAACATGCTCCCCATCGAATCCTTCCTTCTTACTCCAGCTTCCCAGTTCAGGCTATATCTTCAGTCTAATTTCATTTTGTCCTGAACTGCACACGGCGATCTAATTAATAACTTGTAAAGATATAACTGGATTATTCAACACCTGCAAAGCCCCTATCGTAAAGTCAAACACGTGGCGAATTTCCTTCACTCTCTGTTCTGCATGGCACAGAACAGAGGGTAGTCGCATTAGAACAGAGATGAGGGGAGATTTCATTTGCTTGCAGATGGCGAATCTGTCGTATACATTGTCACTGTCGGTTGTTTGGTGGAAAAATTCTGCAAATGCTCAGTTTAGTCGGACTTGCTGAAACCATGAGACATTCATGGACGCAATCAAATTGAGCTGTGAAAATTCACCGAGCTGATGCTGTCGTCTGAAGCACTCCAGACGACAAAAAGGGAAGACGGCGATTAAGCTGTCCCCACCAGGTCAGCACAGCGCAGATTTTTTCTGCATTTTGTTGGTCCACATGTTCCTAACAATGTCAGAAAGTGATCGGGAGCAGAAGAAAATTTCCTTTGTTTTGAAAATGAAATGTATAATGATAAACGAGAATTTTTAACTATTCAAGCATTACACTGACCCTCTCCACTGAAAACGACTGGTAAAAACATCAAATGAATGTTCTACTAATTCCCCTTGAAGTGCTAAATATAGCAAACAATGACACAACGAGTAAAAATAGTTGACACCGCGTGTTTGTTCAGTGGATTGTGTCTAATGAGACCAATGGGAGCACTGAATGATTTAATTGTGGTTCCGACAGGTGTATAAGAACTCCTTGAGTCAGTGCATGCAGGCAGTTGGGACAATCTGTACAACTGATCGCTGCTTCACGTGGAAAATGGGATACTCCGCAATTTACAACATCGTCAGAATTTACTACCCGCTGCTTGCAGCACTCAGTATTCCAGGTAATATTGTCCCTGTGTATTACGCTCGGAGATCGTATCTTTATGGCTAAGGTGCAGATGCTGTCCAGTGCATATTTCTGTTATCGGACGATCAAAAGAAACCTTCACCGTTTTTTGGGGGTTTTCAAATGTAATTCGCGTTGATTTAATGGTTTGATGTTTGATGGGGATATGATTGAGGTGCTTGATACATTTATATATATCAATGTAACCTAAGCATGAGAGTTTACTGTAAGAACAAGGAGACTCGATAACTTGCAGGAATTGATTGACTTCCAAAGTACCATCAGCTGTTGCCATCTGTCTCCAGGTTAAATAGATTCTTCCTCTGCTGTCATCACAAACTGAGGGAATTAAAAAATACATCGTCTCTGTGTGATCCACGTGGTTAAAAGTAATCCGTTAGCAATGTTGTGTTATTCAGTGAAATAAATAAATGGTAATATTGGTTCACACCGTATTATAATCGGAATGAAATTGCATAATACGTGGCCAGATGCGGCTCAACCAACAAGCAGTACTAGTTTTTTTTTCGGTCCTCCCGGACAGCGGAGAAAATACAGTCATGCAAATGAAATTTGCTATTTTAGAGTAATCTCTCTGTCAATTATTGTCCTCTTTCTCCAAATAAGAATAGGTTTGCCTTCAAATCAGCGGCTGCGGCCATTACTCTATTACTTTGTCCATTCCAGCGCGACCGTCTTCCGAAGTGAGGGGTATAATGTGCGTCCTATTGTAATAACCTTTCCTGCATTTAGCAGCTCCTTTCTCATTTTATTTTTCCCGATGTGATCGATTACTTATTGAATTTGCGGGTCTTAGTGTTCGGGAATTACTTTCAAATTCATATTGAATTTTTATGAGAATGTGCATTACTCAAGATCATTTCATTGATTGTCTCAGGAAATCTCTTTTTTAGCTGTCAATCGTCACCCATTCGCGTGTGGCGCCAAACGTTCAGGAAGCCTCGCTGCTGTCTCCGTTCTTCACGACGGAGCGCGCAGAGTGTGACGTTTGAACTTGATCTTGATGATCTGTCAGTCTGTTACCCGTTAGTCTGAGAGCTGTTTCACATCTTGTGCAGTTCCACTGCCGCCTCAAAATACCTCACGAATTTTAATGAAAAACATTCAAGATCGTTTTACTGATGTAGTCACTAAATAATTGCATTTTAAATGGAAGCCAATTAAATAAACTCTTTAATGAAGTATAATTACGTCTTACGGTCTGAAAATAAAACGAATATGTCCATTATGCGTATGGTTTATTGGTCTTCATCAATCGAAGAATTGAATTTAGGAGCCGACAGCTAATGTTGCAGCTATATTGGACCCAATTCGGACCCCACTTGGAGTACTGTGCGGATACGATAGGGTCTTTTAAGAGACTTTTGGATAGCTACATGGAGTTCAGAAAAATAGAGGGCTGTGTGTAAGACTAGTAATTTCTAAGGTTGGGACATGTTTGGCACAACATTGTGGGCCGAAAGGCCTGTACTGTGCTCTAACCTTTCTATTTTTCTATGTTTCTATTATCTGTGCCGTTGTCAGCAAGACGCGTATCTATTCGGGATAGCTCTTAATAACCTCGCCTTGCTGGACTAGTGTGCGGCCCTTTGTTCACTGCTTTACGGTGCCGACTAGGTGGGCTGTGCTGTCACTTTTGGATGTGAAACCAGCGAGATCTAAATTTTACATTCTAAAGCATCCACATCCAGTTTCGGTCATTCCGCTGTACTGTATAGTGATTGTAACTTGGAATAATTGTTTTTTTTTCTTTACAACCTATTTCAGTTAATTTGGCGGCGATTGTGATCCTGACCTGCGGGAAATGCGGTCTGTCCAAATGCATCACTCTCTACATGGTGGCAATGGCGGCAGCCGATCTGATGGCGGTCATCGTTTCTATTATATTAACCAGGATAAATTATATATATTTGTTTGCGAATTTCTTGCTCGTCACTCCGGCGTGTTCTCTGCTCCCTGTCCTGAGTCTCGCAACCAGGGACTGTTCCGTTTGGTTGACGGTTGCTTTCACTCTCGATCGCTGCGTCGCCATCTGCAGTCAGAAGCTGCGGAACCGATATTGCACCGAGAGAACAGCGACTGTGGTGGTGGCAACAGTGAGTACAGCGTGTTGTGCCAAAGCCATTCCAAGTTACTTTGTGTTCGATCGAAGGCTTTGTGGTACCGTCACTGAATACTTGACATCACCCCTGTGGAAAGCCTACGAGGTATTTGACAGCATCTCAACACCGTTATTACCAATCCCTTTAATTCTGCTCTTCAATGTTTTGACCATCAACCGGATCATAACGGCAAATAGAGATCGCCGCAGACTTCGAAAAAGCAGCGAAAATCGCGATGATCCAGAGGGGTCAAACCGGAGAAAATCAATGATTCTGTTGTTCGCTCTTTCAGCCAATTTTATATTATTATGGATCCCCTATCTCGTATTTTCCATGAACTGGCAAGTCAAAAACTATTTCTACACAGACAGATATTTCAGCAAGCCGACCCATATCCTGCAAGAATGTGGGTTTATGTTGTGTTTACTCAGTACCTGCACCAACACGTGTATCTATGGACTGACACAGAGAAAATTTAGGGAGGAGCTGAAGAATGGAGTGAAGTACCTGTTTGTAGAAATGGGGGGGATTTGCTAATAAAATATAAACGCAGGTATTCATTCTTGTGTAACACTCTGGGAAAGGTTAAATTGCTCATGTAACGGTCTTACTGTAGGAGCACTGCGAATGTAATGGTCTTTCTGTAGAAGCACTGTGATTTCAATGGTCTTTCTGTAGGAGCACTGGTAATGTAATGGTCTCACTGTAGGAGCACTGCGAATGTAATGCTGTTTCTGCAGAAGCACTACTAGTATCATGTTTTTTCTGTAGCAGCAATGTTTGCGTTATGGCTAAAGTTAACTGGGGCTATGGAATGTGCACTGCTCAATGAAAATAGTGTTTTTTTTCTTGTCGTGTGCCTGAGACCGAGGTGATCTTGGTCTTCTGTTCGGCGACAGAGGAAGAGAAAAGACCCCAGAAAGGAAAGGTCGTAGAGAGCCTGACAAAGTGGACTTGGAGGGGGACCGGAAGTCGACGAAGCCCGGGGAAATTGATAGGGGACAAACGGAAGAGAAACCGTGAGTTCCAACTTGTGCACATTAGACTGTTGCATTAAAATCGGCCGTTTACTTAATGATTTTTTTTTCTTTACTAACTGCTGAAACTAAGAATTATAAAGCAAAATCTTTTAATCGCATTTTATGTTCTGTTTGTTATATCGGAGTGCTCATTTGTAACGGAGGAACAGATCACACAGCATTACACAAGCAAAAGGTTTCCAGATTTCACACGTTTGGCGGGGCCAGAGACTGTCTTACCCAGAGTAACGTCGTCGGCCGAATCTCTGGGTTACACTTGCAACTTGAAAACTATTATTTGGAAGAGTACATATTGATTTGCGCTTCAAACGATGCTGCTTCCAGATTTCACTGTACTAACGATCAGTGGCGATTAATTGATTTTTATCTTCATAGAATCGGATACCTTGAAATTCCAGTCCACAATTTTTGATTGCAAGGTATCTAAGCATAAGAGCAGGGATTGATTCGTACAGTGATCACTCTGTTGATACAGTCTGCGCCTGGTATTCGAAACACGGAGAACATATAAAAATAAACTCTCGTACAATCCGAAAATTATAATTTTCTGCCTCTGTTTTTTTACAGCATATTTGTTTTCAATTATTATCAGTGAATGCCGGCATCGCACCTTTGCGTCAATTTTTGCACTCCATGCGTCAAGCACTGGCCGGAGGAGACACACCCATTCTGTTTTCTTTGTCTGTTAGTGAGAGGAACATTCACCGACAGTATTTATCGTTATGATATGATAGCCCTTTCACATAGCCATTCTGAACTACCTCTGAACCCTCTTCAATGGCAGCACATCGTTTTTCCGATAAAGAGCCCCAACCCGTTAACAGTACTTGAGCTCAGGCCTCACCAGTGACTTATGAAGCCTCAGCATCACATCCTCACTCGTATATTCTGGACTTCATGAAAATATTACGACATTGCATTTGCCTCCTCTTCACTAACTGCACCTTCAGGGTAACCTTTATGTTTTTGTGTGCAATGACTCTAAGACCCTTTGTATCTCAGTTTTTTAGATTTTCTTCCAATTTAGAAAATGGTCCACCGTTTATTGCTTCTACCAATCTGCTTGAAAAAAGTTTTTCCCAACATTGTACTTAATTTACCATTTACTCGTCCATTCTTTATCAGTCCTTTTGCACCCTTCCTGTTTCTTCTACATGACCTGCCTCTCCACTATCTTCCCGTCATCTGCACACTTGGCAAAACTCTATCCATTCCATCATAGAAATCATCGATATATTACATAAAACTGAGCGCTCCCAGTATCTACCCCTGCTAAACACTAATAGTCACACGCAGACAACCAGAAAAGTAGTTTTGCTCTGCTGTCCTCGCAGTCAGCATCTCCTTCCAATTTACTTTTACCAACTCCTCTCCTGTCTACTGCAATCTCCTTTACTCCACCTAAATACTGCAACGTCAGTCTTAACTTTCTTCCTGTCAAATTTCCAGATGAACACAGTCATGTTGTGATCACTGCCTCCTCAGGGTTCAATTACCTTAAGGTCCCAAGTCGTTTCATGTTCCTTAAATACCCTGCAATCGAGGAAATCTGATCCCAGAGTAGACCCAACGACAAACTGCTCTGAAAATCCAGCTCAGATGCATTCATGAAATTCACTGTCGTGAGTTCCATTATCAATCTGACTTTCCTCAACTAAGTGCATCTTAAAATCTGCTATAACTATCATAACATTACGCTTTTGTTTTTCCATTTCTTACTGTAATCTGTAGTCCACATTCCAGCTGCTCTTTGGAGACCTGTCTGTAACCGCCATCAGGGTCCTTTTACAGTTGCAGTTTCTTAACTCAGCACACAAGGACTGAAAATCTTCCAATCATATGACACTTCTTTCTGATGATTTGATGTCATTCTTTACCAGCAGGTAACGCAACCCACTCAACGCAATCCTTATCCCTTGATGCAATGTGTAAAGTTGCACATTCTGCTTCCAACTACCACCTTCCTTCAGGCACAACTCAGAGGTGGCCACATCACACCCGAAAATCTCTTATGGTGCAACGAGATCTTCCACCTTATTTCGTGTTACCCTTATTTCTTATGCATTGAGGTGTATCACTTTAAGTACTGTATTTGCCACCGTTTTTCATTCTGTATGTCCAATGCACGGATACTTTCCCTGCTGGCTGCAATGTTGGTGAACTCTACGCCCCAACATCAAAATTGCCTTGGACGCGATCTGAGACGTCCCTGACGATGGAAACAAGAATTCAACAGACCATCAGCGTGTCTCATTCACGTTCACAGAATCTCTGACTGTTCTTCTGACTAGTAATCCTCGCACAACAGCTGCTCCCATCTTGTCCATCGTTCCCTCCTGCAACTTGATGCACCTCACGCAGATGTCGTTCCCTGAGGACTGTGGGTCTCCCAGGACTGCAACATCCGGCATCAAGGACACACAACGGTTATTTAACCTATAGTAAGTGCCCCTGACAGAGTTGCAAAAAAGGGAAACTTAACAGGAGCTCACCCGGTCAAGTGATCCAGAGCGAACGCCTTTTCCGAGCCGAAAGCTCAATTCAGAATCAGAATCAGGTTTATCATTACCGGCACGTGACGTGAAATTTGTTAACTTTGCAGCAGTAGTTCAATTCTCAACATAAACTCGCAGAGAAAGAAATAATAATAATAATAATAATAATAATAATAATAATAATAATAATAATAATAATAGAATGATAAACAAACACATAGATCAACTACGTGTACTGAATAGAATGCCCTGAGTGCTGGAGGTCTTTAACAGTGGACGCTGTTCCCTAAAGAAGTCTGGGTATGTTGTAGGTTGCTGCCCAAGATGGAGCTGAACAGATTTGCTACCATCTGCATCATCTATCGGTCCTGTGCAGTGGCCCCTCCATACCAGACAGTAATGCAGCCTGCTCTGCATGTTACAACTATAGAGGTTTTTGAGTGCTTTTGTTGACACGCAGATCGCTTCAAACCTCAAATAATGTAAAACCGCTGCCTTGCCTTCTTTCTGACTACGTCAATGCGTTGAGGCCAGGTTTGACCCTCAGAGATCTTGACACAGTTGTAAAATCAAATGAGCAGTGTGTGTCTGTATTTTCTACTTTATTGGCAGGGATTCCTATAGAGGCTCAGAGGATTGGAATTTTTGACATTCTGGAATGACTTTACGGCATTTACAGTCTATGCTTCATCCCACCCCCTCCGGTTTTCTCCTATCATTTCCCAATCCCCCCACTACTTTCAAATCTCTTACTATCATTCCTTTCGGTTAGTCCTGACGAAGGGTCTCGGCCCGAAACGTGGACAGCGCTTCTCCCTATAGATGCTGCCTGGCCTGCTGTGTTCCACCAGCAGTTTGTGTGTGTTGTTGTTTGAATTTCCACCATCTGCAGATTTCTTCGTGTTGACTTTGTCACATGGTGTGAGCAGAATCATCTGCAGCTTAATGTGAAAAAGACTAAGGAGCTGGTGGGGGACCTGAGGAGGGCTAAGGCACAGGTGACCCCTGATTCCATCCAAGGGGTCAGTGTGGACATGGTGGAGGATTACAAATACCTGGAGATACGAATTGCCAATAAAGTGGACTGGTCAAAGAACACTGAAGCTGTCTACAAGAAGGGTCAGAGCCGTCTCTATTTCTGAGGAGACTGAGATCCTTTAACATCTGTCGGACGACGCTGAGGATGTTTTGCGAGGCTGTGGTGGCCAGCCCTATCATGTTTGCTGTTGTGTGCTGGTGCAGCAGTCTGAGGGTAGCATAATCAACAAACTCATTCGTAAGGCCAGTGACGTTGTGGGGGTGGAACTGGACTCTCTGACGGTGGTGTCTGCAAAGCGGACGCTGTCCAACTTGCATGCCATCTTGGACAATGACTCCCATCCACTCCATAATGTACTGGTTAGGCACAGGAGTACATTCAGCCAGAGACTCATCCACCGAGATGTAACACTGAGCGTGATAGGAAGTCATTCCTGCCTGTGGCCATCAAACTTCACAACTCCTCCCTCGGTGTGTCAGACACCCTGATCCAATAGTCTGGTACTGGCCTTGTTTCTACTTGGCATGATTAATGCTTTATTATTTAATTATTTATGGTTTTATTTTGCTATATTTCTACACAATTCTTAGTTGGTGCGGCTGTAACGAAACGCATTTTCCCTCGGGATCAATAAAGTATATCTGTCTGTCTTCCTGAAGTCCACAATCAGCACTTCCGTCTTTCTGCCGATGAGTGCCAGGTTGTTGCTGCGACATCATACCAAGAGTTGGCATATCTCACTCCTGTTGCCCTTTCGTCACCACCTGAGATTCTAACAGGAATGGTTGTATCGCCATAACCAACTTCTCAAAGCATTTCATCACTGTCGCATGAGTGCGACTTAATGATAATCATTAAGGCAACCCACATGATTCTTCTTAGGCACTGGTATAATTGTTGCCGTTTTGAAGCAAGTGGAACTTCCGCCCATAGCAGTGAGAGGTTGAAGAAGTCCTTGAATACTCCCGCTATTTGGTTGGCACATGTTTTCAGAGCTTTACCAGGTACTCCATCGGGACCTTCCGTCTTGCGAGGATTCAATCTCCTCAAATACAGTCTAATATTGGCCTTTGAGACAGAGATGACAGTGTCAGCATGTACAGTAGGGAACTTCACAACTGTAGTTCTGTTCTCCCTTTCAAAGTGTGCATAGCTCAGCTGATAATGAAACATCGCTGGCATTCATACTGTTGGGTTTCGCTCTGTAGGAGATAATGTCTTACAAACCTTGCCAGAGTTGTCGTGCATCTGGTATCGCCTCAATTTTGGTCGAAATTGTCTCAACCATTTATCCATGACAGTATCACTGTGCATTGCGTTTACTTGTATGCGGCCTGCACCCATCCTTAACCTTGCCAAATTAATCTAAACACTCCCTAACATTTCCAGAAAACCTGCGCAGAAAGATATTGTTCCCCCTCCAGCTCGGCTGGAAAGATCCAGAAATCTGTAAAATTTCCAATGCACCAATTCCTCAGCCACACATTCTATTGCCAAATCTCTGATTCTTACCCTCAATGGCACGTGGCACAGGCAGCAATCGAGAGATAGTTACTCTGGCGCACTGTTTTTCATCTTTACCTCGGATAAAGTAAATACTCTCTTCAGGACTCCTCCCTTTCCAGATTTATGTGCTTGGTACCGTTATGTGAAAAACCTGCAGGCTGCTCAACCTTCCCTTTCAGAAAGCAGTGGATTAGAAGCGAGATATCAGTCACCGTGAAACATGGCAGGTAACATAACATCCGGGAGTCTCTATCGAATGCACAGAATCCTGCCTGTTCCTCTGACGATTCTGACTATGGAATCGCTAATCACCACTGCAGTCCTCTTCACCTCTGTTCTCTTCTGAGCCATTGCACCAGTCTCAATACCAGATAGCCGGTAACTGCGTCTCCAAATGGCAGGTCGTCCCATCAACTGTATCTAACGTGGTATGCGGATTATTGGTGGGCGGAAAAGAGTATTCTGCACTGGCTGTTCATTCCCCTACCCTCCCAGATGTTGTACGCGACTATCTCCCTCTAGGCCTTGTCTATCACTTCCTTATTCTCTTGTATGAGGCGAAGCTACCTGCATCCTGAAATGGAGTGCTCACTCCCGCCCTGTAACTCCTTTCCATTAAACTATAAGACAATAGGGGCAGAATTCGGCCATTTCGACCTTTGAGTCGGCTCCGCCATTCAATCATGGCTGATCCTTCCTTGGCTTCCTCAGTCCCCCATCCAGGCTTTTTCCTCATGACCTTCGATGTCGAGGCAAATCAAGTTCAGCTTTAAATACAACACTGTTCTCCAGAGCTGCCTGTCGTAGTAAATTCTACAAATGCATCCTTCTTGCTGAAGGATTTCTGTGCATTTCTGCTTTAAATGGATACTTCTCGATCCTGGGATTGTGCACACCTTTCCCGGACACCCCACTATGGGAAACATCCTTTCGACATCTACTCAGTCTTTCCAACAGTTCCAACAGTGCGAAGGTTTCAATAGAATCCCCTCACATCCTTCGTTATTTCAGCGTGTGCACTCCCTGAGCCATCAAACGTTTTTGGTATGATAAACTTGTCATTCCCAGAATTTCACAGTGAACCACCTCCAAAGTGTCTCCAATGCCAATACATCACTGCTGAGATAAGAAGCCCTAAACCTTTCACAATACTCAAGCTGTGGTCTCACCAAAGCCTCATCAAGCTTGAGCATCACATCCCTGCTCTTCTGGATTCGATCTCTTGAAGTGATTGCAAATGCCTTCCTCACCACCAACTCTAACTGCAGGTTAAACTTCAGGGTGATCTGCACAAGGACTCCCAAGACCCTTTTCATCACAGATTTTTGTATTTACTTCCCGTCTGGAAAATAGACTGTACCTGTTTTTCTGCTACCGAGGTGCCTGAGAATGCATTTTGCAACATTACATTCTATATGTCACTCACTTGCCCGTTTTCCTATCGCCACCTCATTTTCCCATATTGGCCACAGGGCATTGAGCTGAAGCTGCTGTTTTATTACCACGGCCTCCAAGGAGCTGCGGCTTGATAAACTTCATAAATACCTAGGTATCAGAGAGACCAGAGATCTCTCAGAGTTCGCACATCTCACATGAAGAACATACCACTAAAATGGACTCAGTGCACTTAGCTATGTAATAAGGAAAAAAGCTTAGAACTATTCCTGAACGTGGTGGTGTGGGGAATAAAGTCCTGCCGGAAGCAGTGAGACGAGAGCGTGGGGTGATGGTAGCGACTGTCCTTGTTTTTATGTTTTCAATAAGTTGCTACATTGAGTTCAGGGGTTTTAACGTTGTTGTGCAAATTTTTAAAATCTCTGGGTCGGCCACATCTGGAGAATTGCATTCAGTTTTGGTCGCTCGCAGTGAAGCGTCCAGCCCTTTAGAACAGTGATGAGAATGATATTATTTTTCCTGTCATGCAGCAGAACATTATGGACTGAGGGTCCTGCTCCTCTGATCTATGTTATGTGTTCTGCAATCTATGATCTGTGTTCTGTGTTCCACGTTATGTGTTCCATCTTCTATATTTTATATCCTGTGTTTTATGTTCAAAGTTTCAAGATTAGAAGTTGAAATACACGGGGAGTGACTCCAGGAAATGAAGTCACCTGGGGATTGACTTTCAAAGCCGCTTCGACGATAGCCATCAGTCCTGAGGGAGGACAGCAGACGGCAATGATTATAGAGTGTATTTCTAAAGCTCTTTCTGAGAGATAGCAAATGACTATTTATTCCCCTGCACAGATGCTGACAGACCTGCCGAGTTCCTCCTGCAGTTCGTGTGAGTTATGCCGGATTTCCAGCATCTGCAGAATTCCTTGCCTTGAGCAAAGGAAGATTGGCTGAATGGCCTCCTTCTCTTTGCAAGTTTTGTGATTTCAACAGACACTCATCGTAACGCCGATGGGATCCCACTCTGGAGCTCGTGTTGTTGTTGAGAGGGGGATCTTCATAGTGAGTGCTTAGTGGAAAACCTCATCCCTGAAGGTTTCCCAGGGTTCCCTGCAAGGGATCTGAATGATTTCTTGTTCATATGAGGGTGCTGATAACCTTACATTCCCCTATGTCTCTCGCTCAGGTACCAAAGAGTGATTCCATATTACTCCTTGCAACATAAGAAAATGAGAACATAAGGAATAGGATCAGGAGTAGGTTGTCTGGCCCGTCCAGTCTGCTCCGTCAGTCAGAAGATCATGGATCATTTGACCATGGGCTCGTCTCCACCTATTTGACTTTCTGCCAATAACCTCTAATTATCCGACTACGCAGAACTCAATCTCCAGTTATAGACTAAATTCCTCATCTCGCGAATCATCCCGGTGAACCTCGTCCGCACCGTCTCCAATGCCAGTATATTCTTCCTCAAGCAAGAAGAAGAGAACTGCACGCAGTACTACAGGTGCAGCCTCACCAGTACCTTGCACAGTTGCAGGATAACCTCACTGCTCTTATAATCAATTGCTCTGACAATGAAGGCCAACATCCCATTTGCTTTCTGGATAGCCTGCTCTACCGGCAAAACAATCTTTTGTTATTTTCGCGAAAGCCTTCCCGAGTCTCCCTGCACAGCAGCATGCGACAATATTTTACCATTCATAAATAATCTACTCTTTACATTTTCCCTCCCAAAATGGATACTTCGCAATTCCCAACATTATACTCCATCGGACAGACACTTCCCCACTCACTTAACCTATCTATATAGCACTGTAGACTCTCCCTGTCTTCTCCACAATTTGCTGTTCCACTCAATTTAGTATCATCAGCAAACCTTGATACACTGCACTCGGTCCCCTCCTCCAGATCGTAAATCGTACACGAACAACTGCCGGCCCAGCACCGACCCATGCGGCACACTGTTCACCGCTGATTGCCTACCAGAGTAACACCCATGTATCCCAAATCACTGCTTTCTCTCAGTTAACCAATCATCTAACCATGCTAATAAATCACACCCAACTCTATGCATACTTTCCTTATGTATGAGTCTTTAATCCGGCACCTTATCGAGAGCCAAATTTACGTTGCTGGATCCGTGCTCTAAAGCTGGCACAGTTATGCTCGTGGACATCTGCTGAAATAGGGATCATTTCCAAATAGGCATTTATTTGTGAGATTTTCACTGATTGGATATGCAGGAGATTAACTGTTGAGGTATGTATTTGCCTGAGTGATTCATGCTGATTGCCGATTGAGAACGAAGACACATATATATCCTGCTTTCACTTGCTGGGAAGAGGGCAATACATGGATGCTGGCTTGGAGCAGAGCCAGTAAAATACTGATAAAGGTCAGACATATGATCTGTAGCCAATATCAAGGAAATGCAATATGTGGGAAGAAATGAATATATAAGGAGACGCCTCGAGTGACCGAAAGTGATGACTCGCCAGAGATTTACCATCGTGGATAAATGCTTACCCACGGACGTACAGACTTGAAACGGGACCACGAGGAACTGGTGGTCAGCAGCAAAGATTCAGATGAATGGTATAATAACTTCTGTTCTTGGACTGATTACGCAAAGTCAGGAAGTACTTGTAGGTGTAGACAAGGGTATTCGGTTATCTAAGTTCAGGAGTTCTTCCGTACAGTCAGTGAAGGTACTGGTCGGTATTTGACAGCTTCTCTCTGTTCTTCCCTGATCGTTATTACATTGGTAATTCTTGCAACAGAATTAGTTAGGCATGTAATGGCTAGTTTAGTTAGCTTGACACAACATTGTGTGCCGATGTGCCTTTTCCAATGGTGTATGGTTCAGCGTTCTATGTTCTAAGTTGATGTTCTGTGGTCTTGATATAAAATCCATGAGGTGGGCACACTCCTCAGCCTCCCACCTTCCGCGCTCCTAGACGATCTTACAGAACCACGGGCTGGTTGTTTAATTGCCTTTGTTGATGTCTCCTCGTGCATGGGGTCGTGGGAGAACCGACGCAGGATTTGATAGAGATAGCAGGAGTAGCGTGACGGGACGGTGAGGAATCAATGAGCCAAAGATGTCCCTACGGAGACTCACCTATTCACACTCAGGATGTGTTTCATTCATTCAAACCGTCCTTAAACTTAAGGGAGCAGGTTTCCACATCCTTCCTCTGCTCCGCTAGGTCCCAGATTCTTCCCAGGACCCACACACTATCCTGTGCAATTAACAGCTGCCTGTTAACCCTGTGACCCCGCACGTCTTTGGAATGTGTGAGGAAACCGCAGCATCCGAGGGAAAACTAACTTTGTTACAGATACAGACAGAAATACACACACACACACACACACGCACGCACACACACACACACACACACACACACACACACACACACACACACACACACACACACACACACAAAATTTAAACTACAGTAAGTACCCATGGCAGAGTAGGAAAAACAGAAATCTTAACATAAACTTACCCGGCCAGCCTATCTAGAGCCAACGGCTTTTCCGAGCCGATAACTCCTTTGAGCCAACGCCCGGCACGCCCTCAAAGAATTCCAGCCGATTTGTCAGGCAGGATTTCCTTTTGAAAAATCCATGCTGACTTTGACCCATTTGTTATGCGCCTCTAAGTGCCCTGAAACGTAATCGTTTATGATAGACTCCAACATCTTTACAATTGATAAAGACAGTAAAACTGACTCTCAATGACTTTCTTCTCCCTCCCTTCCTTCTTAAAGTATTTGATTGGCATTGACAATTTTCCAATCCTGAGGAGCCATTCCAAGATCCGATGATTCTCGAAAGCTCATTACTTTGCCTCCAAAATTTGTTCAGTTAGCTCTTTCAGCACCTGGAGCGTAGTCGTCCGTTCCATGTGACGTATGTACCTTCAACATTCCAAGCATCTTCTCCTTAGTAATAACAACTTAAGACACTCTTGCACACCCTGACACTCCGGTATTCTGCTGGTGTGTTTGACAAAGAAGTCTGATGTAAAATACTGATTAACTTCGTCTTCCGTTTCTTTGTTTCCCCTTCACTACCTTTCCAGAGTCATTTTGCAACGATATCCAGTCTCGTCTCTCTTTTAGCCCTGATATATTTCTGAAAAAAAAATCATTTGATCATATGTCACTTTTTTTCCCCAAGGATTTTACATAATGTTTACCAGTACAGTTACCTCACCCCTCTGCCTATCGAACCGTCTCTTTCGTTGGGATGCATAGGCTTGGATGTTAAGCTCCGAAAATTATCTTCATTCATCCATGACTCAGAGAAGCCCACAGCAGCATACCTGCCAGTTGCTAACTGTGCACAAGATCATTGACATTGTTCCATATATTTCGTGCATTACGATATTCCCATATTCATCATGCTGATTGATTTCGGTATCTGTCACCTTTAACAGATCCCACTAAGTGCAATTCTCATGGTGGTGTGGGAAGTAACCTTCCAGTGCCTCCTTCCTGACTGCAGCAGTGAGAAGTGAGTATGCCGTGGATGTTAGTGTTTGGCCTTGATTTTATGTTTTTATATGTTGCTACATTGAGTTCAGGAGTTGGGACGAGACGGTGGAAGGTCTTAAATCTCTGTGTCGAGCACATCTAGAGAATTACGTTCAGTTTTAGTCGCCCCTATTACAGAGAGGATGTGGAGGCGTCGGAGATGGTACAGTAGTGATTCACCAGGATGAAGCCTGGATTACAGTAGATGTCAACAGGATTTTCCCATGGTTGAAGAATCAATAACAAGAGAACAGAGCTTCAGAATTGAAACACAACATTTCCATTTAGAAAATAGTCAACGCTTTCTTTTCTTCTACCAAAGCGCAAGTGCACTTCCCGACATTGCATTCCATCTGCCCTTTCTCCGAAGCTATCAATGTCTTTCTGCAGCCTCTGTACATCTTCAAAACTACGGTGCTGTTCAGCTATCTTGACACTGTCTGCAAACGTTGCTACGAGGACATCAATTCCCTCATGCAATCACTGAAATATAACGTAAAAAAATCAGTTCCTGGATGGACCCGAAGGTAAACCAGTATCATTTATTTCCACTCTTTGCTTCCTGCTCATCATTTCCTGCTTTACCAATGCTAGAAATCTTTCTGTAATCCATGGGATAAAGTCCAAGAACACTTCATCAACTGATTTTCCAACGTCTTTACTGCTTGTTATTTCTTCAAAGAATGCTGAAGGATTTTTCAGGCAAGGTTTTCCCTTGCGGAAGTACTGTGGTCAGCACACTTTCACATGTGCCTCGAAGAACGCCGAGACCTCATCCTTAATAAACAAACTCAAACATCTTTCCAACCACTGAGGTCCAGACCAATTGGTCTATAGTTTCCTTACTTCTGCCGCTCTCCCTACTTGAAGAGTAGAGTAACATCTGCAATTTCCCAGCCTTCCCACATCAATGAAGAGCTAGTTATTCTTGAAAAGTCATTGCTAATCCCACCACGATCAACTCATCCACCTCTTTCAATAGTCTGGGCGGTGCAGCATCTGGTCCTGGAGACGTACCTACCCTCCGTAGTACTCCTTTGTTGTATACACCAAGGAAGTTAACAGCAGGCAGGCCCTGTGACAGGCTGGAATAATAACCACATGACAACCCAGAAACTAATGAGAAAGTTCTATCTGTTCATCGGATGTCCGGGTACAGGGAGGATCGCAGGATCAGTCCGATGTTTGTTGTTGAACCGAATCCGACGCTTAATAAACATACACCTATTCCTCCGTGAACGGAGATGTTCGGGGATTCCTTTTCGATTTGTACACTCCTTACTTCAAGCACTGGCCAGAGGAGACACCCCCGTTCTGATCTCATTGTCTGTTAGTCATAGGAACATTCACCAGCATGATTTATTGACTGCGTACTTGATGCAGTTAACGATTTTTCGGTCATGGACGTGGGCAGCATGCTATTGCTTCCAACCACCTTCCAGACGTTTCTGCCAAGATTGGGTTTAGCCTTCTGCTACCATTGATTCTGCACTCGCTCGCACCTCCTAAATTTCACGGCCTTCCGTCCTCAACACATCATCCCGCCTCCCTAACAGGACTACAGATCCTAACAGGTTTACACTTCATGAGCCCCTGCATCCAGCACGCCATTCTCCATATCTTCAGCAGTCTTCATCAGAATCCTACCTCCAATCGGACCTTGACATCCCTACACCCCGCTACTTTACGCTTTCTGCAGGGACTACTCTCTCCGTGATTCCTTTGACAATGGATACCAATTTCCCCCCTAGCACTTAACCCTGCATTCAGAAGAGGTTCCAAACATGCCCATTCATGTTTTCCCTCAGACTTACAACTACACTCCCTCCAGGTAAGGCAACATCTCACCCACCAATCTGTCGAGGTCAGCTGGTATATCAGGTAGCCCTGCTGGAGCCATCTCTGGATCGGTGACACGATATAGTTTGGGATCCTTTTCTTCCAGGTCTTTCACCCCATCGTTAAGATGCAGGATTAACCACTGGTCGACCATTTTAATTCCATTATCCATTCTCATTCCGACATCGGTACATCCCCTCCAATGCCACGAGAAGCAAATCTCAGATTGGCGGAGCCACACCTCATAATTAGTCTGGGTAGTCGTCAGCCTGACGGAATCAACATTAATTTTATTAACCCGGTGAATTTTCGCCTTCCTATCCTTCAT
This sequence comes from Hemitrygon akajei, assembly GCF_048418815.1. Taxonomy (NCBI): domain Eukaryota; kingdom Metazoa; phylum Chordata; class Chondrichthyes; order Myliobatiformes; family Dasyatidae; genus Hemitrygon; species Hemitrygon akajei. The sequence goes on along the minus strand of NC_133151.1, from coordinate 34,855,448 downwards.
TCTTTCCTCACTGCCGTTTGGTGCCTTTAACTTTTCCTTTTATATTGTATCTCTATGAAGTAAATAGTTCCAGTAAGATCTATAAAGTGAACTCATTTAATCGCAAATGGTGTCCTGTCTGTTATTTACCGTGTTGGGGACATCACACAGCATCTACACAAGGTGATTACCCAGGCTGGCGGGGCCGAAGGCTGCTCCCCCTAGAGGAAAGCGAGTTGAGCGAGCCTGAGGCTTACCAGGGGGTTACGTATACTAAATCTTGGGATCATTGATACATATACTAAACATGGTGTCTACATTTTCATTGATCGACATCACAAGCAGCAGATGGCGCAGCACCGATCCCTGTGCAACAGCACCAATTACAGACTTCCAGCTTGAATAAGTCCCTTCAGTCAGTACACTTTCCCTTCTATGCACAAGCCAGTTCTGAATCCAAGTAGTCAATTAGCCTCAGACACCCTGCATTGTAATCATCTGGATTAGCCTCCCATGTGGGACTTTGTCAAACGCCTGAATGAAATCCATGTAGGCACCATCATTTCCCCTACTCTCATCAATCTCTCTCAGCCCATGTCAATAAACTCAATCAAGTTGGTAAGGCACAACCTGCCCTGCCGAAAACTATACTGGCTCCCTAACCAGACCATGGGTTTCCAAATGTTCATACATCCTATCCTTCAGAAATTTCTCAAGCAATTTCCCTGCAACTGAAATGAGACTCATCGTTTATAGTTTCCAATATTTTGCCATATTCCTTCCTTAAATAGGAGTACATTAGCCATTCGCCAGCTTAACGGGATCTCGCCTGTAGTTGGAGAGGACATAAATAGAATGGACATGAGCCCAGCAATTTTGTCTATAGCCTCATTCAACAACCTGGGGAAAATCCCATCAGGCCCTGGGGACTTAACCACACTAATACTCATTAGGAGACCATACACTTTCTCGACCATGACCTGTAAATGCCCAACGTATTTATACAATCATCACTGATCTTCTGGTCTTCCATATCATTTCCGTTTGTAAATACTTTCACTTTAATCCCATTTGCCAAGGTCCTTTCATGACCGCGCCTGTCTTTCCAAATTCCCTTCTTTAGTTCATTTCTCATTTCTTTATACTCTTCATGTGTTTCGTTTGAAACTATTTTTTGATTGTTTACGCGCTTATCGTTTTGTCTTCTTGTCTAAGTTCATTGTCTGGCTGGATGTCCAAGGTTCTGTTACCTGTCCATCCCTGTACTTTCTTCTAACAGGTACATACCTTTCTAGTACTCTGTGCAATTGACCATTAAACACCCTCCCTTGCCAAAGAATAGAAGTTCCCAATTAAGTCTTCTGAATTCCTGCCTAATGCCGTCGTAATTTACCCTACTCCAATTTAAAACTCTCCACAAGGACCACACCTATCCGTATTTATAGCTATCTTGAAAGTTAAGGAGTTGTGAACACTGAACCCTAACTGTTCACCCACTCCAAGGCCGGTTACCTGGCCAGGCTCATTACCCATCACCAGGTCTAGTATGACTTCTCCTCTCATTGGACTGTCCACATATTGATTTAATAAACCAACCTGGATACATTTAACAAATTTTGCCCCATTTAAATCTATTACACTAGGATGGGGCTAGTTTATATTAGGAAAATTGAAACTACCACACCACCAACCATAATAAAAATCCTATTATTCTTACATATTTCCTTAATCTAATAAATTATCTGTTCCTCAATGTCACGGTGGTTATTTGGGGTCTGTGGTAGAATCCCATCAATATGCTTACACCCTTTCTGTTCCGGAGTTCTCCCCAAATCGACTCTGTCTCTGACCCCTCCTTTATGTCTAACCTGTGTGCAGCTGTAATATCGTCCCGGATTAGTAGCGTAATTTCCCTCACTTTTACCTCCTTCATAACATTCCTAAAACTTCAAAAATCTAGTACATTAATCGCCCATTCTGCCCATCTCTCAACGAAGTCTCTGTAAAGGCCGCAACATTGTAGTTCCATGCACTCTAAGTTCATCATTTTTACCCATAAAAATCCTAGCATTAAAATACACACACTTCAAATTCGCAGTTTAATCTGCGTGTTAATCTGATTTTACCTGTAATTTATCTTTCTGTCCAATCCATCAGATGCTGATCTGGTGCTTCAGTTCTTTGCCACCTGCATCACAAGCTTAAAATCACCCCCTCCTACACCCAGCGCTCCCCCACCCCCCAACAACCACAATGTAGCATTCGCAAAGCTTCCAGCCAGTTTTTCGGTGACATTCCAGTTCAGGGGCAATGTGCCCATATTGTACATGTCACACATTCCCCGGAAAACTTTCAAATGATTCAAGTACTTGAATTCCAGACTAACTACACCATCTCTTCAGCCACTCATTTACTTGAGTTATCATCCCATTCCTGCCAACACTAACCTGTGGTACCGTGAGCAATCTTCAGATAACTACTTTGGAATTCTTTCTCTTCAGTCTCTTTCCTAACTCTATATACTTTGTGTGGGATCTCTTCCCGCTTTTTGACAATGACATCGGTGACAATTTGCACCACCATCTCTGGCAGCTCACCCTTCCCCTTTACAATATCCTGCAGCGATAGGAAACAAGGAAGTCACTGTGGTCAGGATCAGGGTCATATCCACAACAGTTACGAGTTTCTGAGACTGAGTACAAGTTCCTGATCATCCACTGGGGAACAGCGCCTTGGTCGTGAGGTGTCCTGAGGGAACATGTTACTTTGGCACTTGATGTTTTTAAGGCAATATGTGCAAATGAACAGAACTCGCTCCTTTGCTGATCTCACGGTCCCTTTACACATGGGAACTGGATTTCGCAGCTTCTTCCTGCTCATTATGCACAAGGTCACAACTGAGCGCCCAAGCAACCACCATGTTATGCACGTGATGGACAGTAGCTGAATTACATTCTCTGTAATTGACAGATCGTTACCGTTAGATATGAATTGATACTGCAATAGTATTTGTCCTGCGTGACTTCATATTCTTGGAGTGTTGGAAGGCTAAAGTGATGTTTGAGATTTTAGAGATTCCTGAAAGTCATAGTTGGATAATGGGAAACTCTTCTGTTGAAATCGAGAGGGTACATGTCAATGAGGAAGTCAGGTGATGCAGCTGGAGAATCTAAGCAAGGCCAGATATACATAACAAATGGTGGAATGTGAAGGATCACACAGGGCCAGAGGGACCTTGGAAAATATGAAGACAGATCTCGGAACTTAGCATCTTTGTTCAGTCCGTCTGTTACGAATCGATGGAGCCTCGATTTCATGGGTGAAGCTATTAAATGTCAGAGTAGAGAGTTCAGTTGCAACTACAGAAACACAAGTCTGGCTAAACCTGAAACGCTGTGTACATTCCTGGTCATTATACCACAGCGAGATACGGACGCACAGACATTAAAATCTGGAGGAGGAATCTGCACTTCATTCTGCATTCTATTGTTGCACGGGATATGGAAAAAAATCTGTATTCACAGTCTGCGTCCTTTTTTTCACTCTGCCTCAGTACAGCGTCTCTTTACCAAAGGTCACTGGAAGAATTAAATAGACTCCAATAACGTAAATTAACAATCAGTTGCTTGCAAATACATTGTGTGCAGATGGTCCCGCTTCCGATTTAATGACTTTTGAAGTGCTAATCTTGATACAGTATAACCAACTTCATTCAAAATATCACTATATATTTAAGTATTAGCTGCAGGCAGTTTAAAATAGATGTGAAATGTAGCTTCAACAAATGTGCAGTTAATTATATAAGACAATTCAATGCCAGTGTTAATGAAAAATGCACAAAATTGCATGAATCACATACACTTAAACTGTATCAGTGATTGACAGGTACAGAATGAACCCGACGCACTCACAGTTGTACCAGGGACAGACAGGTACAGAATGAAACCCACACTCTCACACTGTACCAGAGAGTGACAGGTCCAGAATGAACCCCACATTCTCACACTTGGTACAATTGACTGACAGTTAAAGAATGAGCCCCACATTCTTAAATTATGCCAGAGTCTGACAGGTGCAGACTTGAAGATATGGAATGAACCCTCTCGTTCTCCTTCTCTCTCTCTCTCTCTCTCTCTCTCTCTCTCTCTCTCTCTCTCTCTCTCTCTCTCTCTCTCTCTCTCTCTCTCTCTCTCTCTCTCTCCCCCCTTCTTTTCCCCTTCTCCATCTCCTTCTGCTGCCCCCACTTCCTTTTCCCTCATTCTATCCCTCTTCCCCTACCTGTTTCTGTGTGTGTGTGCTCGCGCGCGCGTGGCTAGTACGGAGTTCAAGGACTCACGGGCAAATCAAAATTCGGAATTGCTCAGGCAGGAGTTAAGGGTCGGTCAGAGTCGGCCGAATCCGTTCACGGATGAATAATTAACCAACATAATCGTGTAAACTGTAAATGTGGCTGCTCCGTTGAAAAGCTCAGTCATTGTAATTAAAGCTCCAGCATTATTTCTGCCCGATGAGTCACTGATGAGGTGATGCCCAAGAACGTTAATATAATTGTCTTCAATCGGCTGAATATTTACATCAGAGGAACAGATACGAAATGATGGAGGAACTAAGCAGGCCACGCAGCATCTACGGAAAAGAGTAAAATTAACTATTTGGGCCCACTGTACTCCGCCAGCATTTTGTTTGTGTTGCTTGGACTTCCTGCATTTCAGTTCGCCTTTTGTTTATGAATTACATAAGAGAACGCATTAAATTAAAGTGTTTGCTCAAGTGGCCGTGACTAAGAAAGTTAGCCAAGTGTATAACAGTATCTCTGGAGACTGATCCTCCGTACAAATAAGGACCGCTTTGAATGTATCAGCTCAAAGTCACTGCCGGAGATGTGAATTCAGGAGCAGCAAAAATCACAGATTCGCACTGAAATGATGTATGAAGTCATCTGGCGGATAGAAGACGTTTACTATCCTTTGATTTCAGCTTTCGGAATTCCCGGTATGCCGCCGGTTCATCTGCTGTTGGTGGGAATTGAAGTTTAATTCCAATGCTGTGATTGTTTCTGTCGCTGCTTTCCGGTGTCATCTGTGCAGTCTCAGTGTTCCGCTTTTCAGGAATTAGTGTAAACACCGGGATTGTGGATTCTGCAATCCGGATCTAAATACAACCCGCTGCAAGAGCACAGCATATCCCATGACTTCAATGGAACTGAACGTGTCAGGCAGCGTTTGCCCAGCTGGTTGTGATCAATAATGGGATGTTAGGGACTCGGTGCTTTTAGTCCTGTAGCAGCTGCACTGCATTTGCAAATATTATGTTTATACAGCCCGCGGAGGTGATGCCAATAGATTGTCTGTATTGGTCTGTGTTATGCCGTTGGCCCCCTCCTTTGTTACCTGGTTACGGGGTTTACGTAACAGTCTGTGAGCGATTTTGTGAGTACAGTGCAATAATCAAACTGTGGACTGGCAAATGTGTGGAGTTCCGTGTTGTAGCACGAAACTGTTGTGATTTTATTTAAATAAATGTGTGCAACATGACTGAATATAAAGCAGGTGATAGACAACAGAATTACCTTGTGGCAGAGCCGATTAACACAGCCGACGTGGTGCTTCGTAGATATCAATGCTGTGAAATGTATTATATTATACATGAATCGGATACTGTTACAGACATCTGACTACAGCACCAACTTTGTTGCTGGTCTTTGAATTCCTCTCCCCTGCTCCCTGTGATGGATTCAGCTGGAAGCGTCACGTCTACCTGTGAGGTTGTGTCAGACTGCGCTGTATCTGTTGGAATCAATCAATGTTCTGTTGTAAATTCAGTGAGAAGGCAAATGCTGGATTAGGAAACAAACTCGGGGAATGCTGGAAACACGAAGCCCTTAGCACCTTGCATGGAAAGAGAAACCAGTTAGCACTCTTATCAGGGATCTCTCCGAGAACAGTTCTGAGGACAGATACTTTGACTGTTTTTCCACATATTCTGTTTTGCCTGGATGAGCGTTTCCAGCATTTCCTGTGTTTGTTCCATCCGTTGGCTGTTATTTTGCTGACAGGGATCGCCCTGGAACTTGATAATTGTCTAATGGAAGAATCCCCCCTCAGCGCCGTATTTATTCATTACTTCCAAACGAGGCGCGAAAGGAGCTGGAAGAATATGTTCCATCCAGTATTGACTCTGAGGCTGTAGTTACAAAGTCTAAGCTTTCCGCTGCCACTTCACATTTCGGTCATCAGGAACTGGTTTTCAGATAATCTTGACCGTATTTTACAATGTAAAGTTCTTCCCTTTCTCCGCCAGCTCTGCGCCCTCTCTCGACCCTCCCACCGCTAAATACAACGATAAAGTGGAAATATTACGGGATCCCCTCAAACTGCTGCATTGGCTTCTGCTCAGTATTTTCTCAACTTGCTGTTCCCTGTCTCTCTTCCAGCGAACTCGGTGGCGATTGTGATCCTGTCCCGGGGAAAGTGCGGTCTCGCCAAATGTATCACTCGCTACCTGGTGGGAATGGCAGCGGCAGATCTCCTGGTCGTTATCTCGGATCCGCTGCTCAGGTTGACAGTACGGATTTATTTCCCCCGATCATTCTTGCGAATCACTCCTGTGTGCAGACTCAGTGAATGGTTGGTTTCTGCCACCACTGCGAGCTCAGTTTGGCTGACTGTCGCTTTCACCGTCGATCGATTTGTGGCTATTTGCTGCGAGAAGCTGAAAATAAAATATTGCACCGAGAGAACGGCGGCTGTGGTTATCGGGATAGTGAGTGCGCTGGCCTGTTTCGAGGGTGTCCCCTGGGGCTTTGCATACGAGCCAGGAGAAATAATTGATGGTGTTCCCTGGGATTGTGTTTATACATGGAGCTACAAAAACGCTCCCGCATGGTTGATATTTGCGATATTTCATCGCATTTTTAACCCTTGTGTCCCAATTTTTCTGATGTTGTTGTTCAATATTCTGACTGTCAGACGGATTCTAGCGGCCAGTTGAGCCCGCAGGAGGCTCCGGGGACAAAAGAGTGGAGAGAATGACAAGGACCGGGAGATGGAGAACAGACGCAAATCCATTGTTTTGCTGTTCAGCATAACTGCTAGTTTCATATTGTTGTGGGGAACAAACGTGGTATTTTTTATTTACAGACGGAGTTATGTTGATTCTGTCACGCGTCCCCTTTACATCACAGACCGCACATCGGAAATGCTGCAGATTTCCCGTTCTTGCACCAACACCTGTATTTACGCCGTGACGCAGAGCAAATTCCGAGAGGAACTAACGAATGCCGTGAAATACCCACTGAACCGGATTATGAAATTTTTGAAGCGTGAGAAATAAATACTGTAAAGTATTACAATTCAGCTGAGTTCATTCTCCCTATTCTATACCCCCACTTGTGGGTAAATAGAAACAATGCGTTCAACAGAGTCACAAAACAAGCACGAGCAAAACTTCAGATGCTCGAAGTACAAAATAATACACAGAAAATCAGATCCTGATGAAGGGCCTGGGCCCGAAACGTCGACCGTTTACTCTTTCCACACACAAAATGCTGGAGGAACTTACCAATCCCGGCAGCATCTATGGAAAAGTCTAAACTGTCGACGTTTGGAATAAACCCAAGTGCTGAATACGGGCGCGGAGGCCGAGTCGGGAGGCTTTACGGTCGTAGCCAGCGTGGAATTGGTGCCAAGGGAGTCTTTACACGGGGTCTTGGTTTCCGTAGAGAATTCAGGAACGATGCTGGACTCAGAACGGATAGTCCTAAGAACCATGGAACGAGGTTACTCAAACAGGAGTCGACCAACGAACTGGCTGCTCCTAGTTGTGATCACAGTGTCTTTATCCTGCAGTTTCTAATGGGAAACAGGTGTGTGTAGTTTAGTGGAACCTGGGAATGATTGGACATTAAATGTGGTGATTGAGGCCCAATTCCTGAGGTAAATTGCAAGGTGCCAGAAGGGACCATGGCAGTGTGTGGAGTGGAAAACTTCGGAGATAAAACCTACTGCTATTGTTATTTTGTATTGATGTCGTGGAATCTGTGGAATATTGGCGGATTTTCCTTCTCACAACGTTCCCCCTTGGATGACAAACATCTCGCATTAATTAACCTGTGCATCTGAACTGAACTTTCTTACACACCATCGTAAGACTGTATCAATTTCCACCTAAGCTTGAGGAAGTTTGGGGATTCATATATTTACACCTATATATGCGTAACACTGTTAACTCTTGAATTAACTGGTTTTAGTTAGTATATGACGTAATTACCAATAAAGTAGTGCTTTGTAAACAACAAAACCAGACTCCATTGTTGCCGATACTTCAATAAGTTTGCGTGTACGTGGCACTGTATTCGGTGAATAACGTCCCCAGGATGACTAGGACTCCGTTACCACCGGACGGGTCATTATCTGTTCGCTGTGTACAGGGAGGTTTTCAAAAACAATATATAGATTCTCCACCAGAGAGAGGGTAATATGTGGCATAGTGTTGGGAAAAGAACCTAGCAAAATGATTGTTCACTGGGAAAGAATTAAGGATTATCTTTCTGGAGGTCGTCATCTAGTTATTGCTGAGGATAAGTCTGGACCTGCAGACTTTGTTGAAGGCAAATTAGAGCACAATAGGACAGGAATCGTAGAGCGCGATCAGGGAGCGGATGGTGCTTGTTAAGTCCTTGTCTGACATGTGACATGTCACTTACAGTCCAGATGATCAGAATGTAGGAGTTCCTTGTCCCTGTGAGGAAGGTGGAGAAAGACGGGGATGGTGAGGAACTTCAGATGATGCGAAATATATTTATTTAAGATGTTAGAGGAGTCATATGTAAAGTTTCGGAAGATGAAATTGGACAAGGATAGTCCCTGGCATTCTGATACTGAAGATGAGGCGCCGTTCGGTCTCTCAGACTAGATGGGTAAATTCATTAGGCAATTTATTCTATTGGGGGGCACAGACCACATGCTTTAAGCATGATGTTTAAACTGTCTACTGTAATGACACAGAACTTAGCAACATCTCTCACGTACTGCAAGGGAAGGTGATGGTCTATCTCTGGTATAAACATTCCCTGTTCATGTGACTGCTCAAGAAATGCCTGCAGTTGAATACCGGAACAGTGCACTTTCCACAAACTAGACGTCACCACCAGGACACAGACCTAAAATCCTTTAGTACTGTACTGTGCAGAAAGCACACGGACCTGGACGCGCCCAGTACTGTACTCCACCGGTAAACATTAGTACAACACCAGCACTTCAAGACCAGAGTCCTACACAACCCTAATAACGGACTGCTATTTCATTCACACTCTCCCTTCTCTCCCACTGGGCATCATTCAGGATGTAACTAAGAGTTTATCAAGACTTGATAAAGGAGAAGCTTGAATGATATATGCTTCGACTTTCAAAATTTTTGCAAAGCCACTGGCAAAAGCGGAACAGGAATGTAGGCAGGTTATGGAAAGATGTGAAATCAACAGAGTAATGTGAGACTGTAATTCCCCGAATGTTGACTGAGATTCTCTTAGTTTGGAGACTCAGATGAGCGGAAATTTCTTGGCATCCTGGAAAGATTTACCAGTATTTACTTCCTATACTATATTAAGTTTGTGCAGATTTAGCATGTCATCTAGAACTTTGATAATGTTCTATAGATCTATAGTGGAGAGCAGCCAATAGTGGTCTGGTTCAGAGGCACCAATGACCTTGAATAGAATTGCATCGGAAAAGTTACGTATGAATCCAGTCTATCTCAGGTGAAGCCGTCCCCACCACTAAGCAGTGTCACTGAAAACAACATCCATTATCAAGGACCCCATCATCCAGGTCATGCTCACTTCCCGATGCTGTCATCAAGAAGAGATAAGGGTGTCTCACGTCCCACAGCACCAGACTCAGTAATAGCTATTAGCCCTCAGAGATTAGGCTTTTGCAGTAGAAGGAATAATTCTACTCACCCGAATAATGAACTCACATTCAGGGATTCCAAAGTTGATGTTCTTGCTAGTTACTTCAAATTCATGATCATTTAATTTTTCTTTTGTTCACTTACACAACTTTTTCTCTTCGTTGTCTTTTGTGCATTGGCGTTTTGTCCGTTTTTGATGTCTGGAGTTTTACATTGATTTATTTGTGTTTCTTTGTATTTACTGTGCATCCCCGCACAAATGTGTATGGTGATATTTGCACGTTGACAATAAATTTACATTCAACATTGAACTTCACCGAAAGTACCTTGCGAGGATAGGTGGAGTAAGGTAGGGTTTTTCCCTTTGGAGGGAAGCACGGTAAGAGGAGACTTGAGAGAGCTATACAAAATGATAGAAGGCATCAATTGAGTGGACGTTCAGAGTATTTTTCCCAGTATTGAAGGGGCTAAAACAAGGAGGCAGAATTTTAAAGTGATTGGAGAAATTTAATTGGGGTAAGGGGGTGGATGTTTGAGGTTAATTTTTAAAGGCAGGAAATGTGTGGAATTCACTGCTAGTGATGGCGCTAGAGGCTTATGCACTAGGGACACTTAAGAGACCTTGCATTTGGCCATGACTCTTGCAATTGATGAATTTCAGTGGGAGACCATTTTGGTAACAGCCATCCTCAAAGAAGGACACATTCTTGGGTGGATGTGCTAAATTAAAGCCAAACTAATAATCTCTTATCTCCTTGTACTTCTTTCTCAGAACCTCTACCTTCTTATCCTGATCTGATCAATATTTTCCTCTTGAAAAGCCTCAGACCGAAGCTTTAGCAGTTTACTCTGGTCCACAGATGCTGACCGATCTGCTGAGTTCTTCCAGCATTTTGTGCGTTGCAAACTGATGAAAACTCTATGAGGCAGGAGCTGGGGAGCGCAGAGAACAGGAGCAGCTGTCATTCACAACTAACCTGTAAGAGTTAAAGATGAATGGTTCAAAATTCAGATGGTTTCTGTGACGGGGAAAGAAAAAAATCCAAATACAAGAATATTGAATGATCAGAGATGTTGCAAATGTAGTCAAAAATGGAAAGGAACCAGAAGGAAAGAACAAGGAAACCATAAGGAAATTAGACAAGCCCCTTGATAAATTAAACAGAGAATCAGCAGTGTTGAATGATAGTGGGGGAAGTGAAATGCTTTTGCTGAGCAAGACTGAAGAGAATACCAAAGAACATTGTACATACATTAAAAACAAAAGAGGCACCACGGAGAAGGCAGGAAAAGAATTAGAATCAGTTTCATTATCACCGGGATGTATCGTGAACTTCGTTAACAGCCGTACAATGCAATACCTAACATAGAAAAAGAAGCATAATAAAACGATAATAATAATAAAAACGTAAATCAATTACACTACACGTATATTGAGCAGATTAAACATTGTGCAAAAACAGAAATTCTATATATTAAGCAAGTAAGGCAGTGTCCACCGGTTCAATACCCATTTAGGAATCGTTTGGCACAGTGGAAGGAACTATTCCTGAATCGCTGAGTGTGTTCCTTCAGGCTTCTGTCCCTCATAGCCGAAGGAAATAGTGAGAAATGCTCATTCTCTGAGTGCTGGAGGTCCTTGGTAACGGGCGCTGCCTTTCTGAGACACCACTCCTTCAATATGACCTCGTACTGTGTAGGCCATTAAGATGGAGCCAACTTAATTTACAATACGCTGCAGTTTCTCTCGGTTCTGTGCACACCCCATACCAGACAGTGATGCAGCCTATCAAAATGCTCTCCACTGTGCATCTATAGACGCTTTGGAGCGTATAAGTTAAGTCCTCGGAGCTCTTGTCACCCAGGAACTTGAAACTACTCACTCTCTCCACTTACGATCACTCTATGAGGAGTCGTATGTGTTCCTTTGTCTTTCTCTTTCGGAAGACCACCATCTGCTCTTTCGTTTTACTGTCTTAGAGTGCCAGGTTATTGCTGCGACATCAGTCCAATAGTTGGCATATCTCACTCCTGTTCATCATCTCTTCACCACATGGGATTCTACCATAATGTTTGTATTGTCAGTAAATTCACAGATGGTGTTTGAGCTATGCCTAGACACAGAGTCATGAAATGTAAACATCTCCGTGGTGGAGCAGCGTAAGTATGCCTAGGACCCGAAAAAGTGGCCAAATCACAAAATGAACATTTCACATCAGTATTCATCAAAGAGATAGTGATAAATTGCGAATGCTTGAACAAAGTTGTCTGCACTTCTGGTGCAATACGACAGAAAGTGTGTAATTGTGTCGAAGTGGAGATTCACCAGGTTGTTATGGCATGGCTTGAGTTCTAAGGAGAGACTGCATTGGCTGGGACATTTTCCCTTTCGATCATAGAGGATGAGGTGTGAACTTAAAGAGGAGAAAGTATCATGAGATGTACCGATAATGTGAATGCACACAGGATGTTCAAGCAAATGAGTGTGTAAAATGAGAGGGCATAGTTTTGAGGTAAGTGGACAAAGATTGAAAGGGTACGTGAGGGACAACATTTTTTATACTGACAGTGATGGAGTCATGAAAGGAGAAAATGGCCTGGATGGGTTCATTTCCTGGGTTTAAAAGATGCATAGACAGGTTTTGGATAGAATTACAACAGAGGGATATGGGCCAAATGCTAGATAATGGGACTATCTCTGGCTGGCATGGACCATTGGAACGAAGGGTACATTGCTGTGATTTAGACTCCAGACAGAGGTCCGTATAACAAAGCGGGCAGAGCTTTAAGAAGAGGAGTGTGATGGTCAGGGGGGAATCTAAGGATTAATTTCCTCTGAAGGTTACCATCTGAACGCAATTCCTGAAGAGGAGGTGCAGACAGGGCCATCTCTATGAGCACCTCAATCACCAAGGCAGAGAAGGCCTCAGGCCAAATGCTGAATTGGAGACGACGTTCTATCGATAACCGGCAGACACATAATGGGCCAAAAACCTCTTTCTCAGCTGTATTTACCTGCGACTATTCTGTGGGAACCTGGAACACAGCATTTTAGGCCAAACTCACCTGAAACATTCAGAACTAGAGGAATGAATTTCTGTTGATCAATGGTATTAATTGTAACATGAGCCGCCTCCCTCCATTTTACACTGGGAATTGGTGCAGCATTGTGGGTAATATTAGGAAGGACAGATTGGTGGGTCAGTCGGCCAGCCTATATAGCCCGCCATACACCTCCAATCCCTGACGCTATACAAATTTCTCTTAAATGCCGAACTCATACCCACTATCACCAGTTCTGCTGACAACCTGTTCCACAATCTAGCCACCATCTGAGTGAAGCACTTCCCCTTCATGCCCCCTTTAAGCACTTCATCTTTCACTCTTAACATCTAGTTCTCTTCTCATCCTTGCATTGAAAAATCCCCCTTGCATTTATTCTTATTTCTTCTCTCTACTTCACTTGCCCCATTACTTCTCACAGTCAAGGACACTTCACCTCATGTCCTCAAAATTTATTGTTATTGTTTCTTCTTTTTGCATTTTCACAGTTTGTTGTCTTCTGTACTCTGGTAAATGCCCGAATTGGGCAGTCTTTCATTGATTCTGTTGTAGTTATTATTCTATAGTTTTGCTGAGCAGACAAACAAATTAATCTCAGGGTTTTATATGGTGACATATATGTTTATTCTACTAGGCATTTTTCTTTCTCCATACAGCTAATCTCACCCAATAACACCTCCCGTTCGCTACCTCCGTCCTCTTCGTCACTTACTGCCATCACTACACCGCCTGAGGTGGGGATTGAGAGGAGCATGAATATTGAGAAAATTTACCCTGTTACATACCCACAGTTTGAATACGGAACAGTGGGATAATGTAATTGCCTTGTGAGTGGGATGATGTAATGGTCTTGCGAGTGGGAGGATGTAATTGTCCCAATGACCGTGGGGTGATGCTATATAATGGGATGGCATGTTCCAAACAGTATTTAAACCAAAGCCCGCGACTGTGACACAATTCTCTTTCTTTTTTATTATTTATGTACAACGTTGTTGATGCCGGTCGGAGATTGGAAGCGCCATCGGTTTTCGTTCAGGAATTGTGGCATGCTCATTTGAGTTAAAACTCTGCAAAGTCGGGAAGGTTCGTGCAGTAACCACCTTCCAGTCTAAAGGTCAGTTCCTTTTGTTTCCACGTGCTTCCTCCGAACAAGGCATCTCCCGGCTCTGGGATCGTCATATTTGTCGTTACTTCGAAGGAATCATTTGTTCCGGGGAAGTCTCCCCTCACTGACTGTATAAATCACATGGACTTTTTGAATTTATCACCTTAAGTCTGTGCTTGGATGAAAACTCGTTTAAACAGTTTCTAAGTTTGAGTGCTTGTTAGATATTACGGTCAACAGTTAACTTCCGGTTAAGCTCGTCGTTCGCTTACTGTTCTAAGTTTTGAGTAGAGGTTAATAAATCTCGGGATTTGTTTTAAACCCTGTCTCAGTTTCATATTAATTGCTGCTGTATTCGTAACAATCCCATGAAGGATATGTCTATGTAGCAATAGGCAGAGGTTTCAGGTGATGTGTCAGAGGGTGAGAAGGGATAAGAGGATTTGCTTTATGATTCCAATCTGTAATGTATTGCCTGCCTGTTTGGTGAAGGTAGGTACTCCGCCACTTGCCAGAAATATCTCAGCAGAGACTTGAAAGGCCAACACATCAATGCTAAGAGAGCAATTTCAAAAGAACTGTATTCAAGATGCAAGATTCAAGATTACTAATTATTATTCTTCAGCACACAAGTGGGAAGGAGAACAAAATGATTGCTAGTCCAGATCTGATGCAGCATAATAACACTATAACTATAAAGAACACAATAAAAAAAAAACTGATCAAAACAATCTCCTTTGTCGAGCTTACATTGAGATAGAGGTTATTTGCTTGAAACCCTTCAATCCTCCGGAACCTCTCCCGTCCCCATTGATGATGCAAAGATCATCGCCAACACAGCAGCATGGGTTACATCTCATCCGGTCCCGGCGACTTATCCAACTTGATGCTTTCCAAAACCTCTTGCACATTCTCTTTATTAATATCTACATGCTCAACTTTGTAGTCTGCTGCAAGGCATCGCTACAGTCTCCACAATCCTTTTCCATAGTGGAAACTGAAGTAACGTATTCATTAAGTACCTCTGCTATTTCCTGCAGTTCCATACATACATACCCACTGTCACTCTTGGTAGGTCCTATTCTTTCACGTCTTCTCCTCTTGCTCTTCATATCCCTGTAAAATGCCTTTGGTTTTCCTTAATCCTGCCCGCCAAGGCCTTCTCATGGCTCCTTCTGGCTCTGCTAATTTCCTTCTTAAGATCCTTCCTGTTCCTTTTCTTCTAGAGTTCTAACATTACCTAACTCTCTGAACCTTCTGGAAGCTTTTCTTTTCTTCTTGACTAGATTTATTACAGCCGTTGTTCTCCAGGGTCTCTGTACCCTACTATACCTCTGCAGAACTCCACACAAACATGCCCTAAATATTTGCCTCACTTATTCCGTACTTTTCCCTGAGAACGTCTGTTTCTAGTTTGCTTCCAATTTCCTGACTTTTAGCCTCATAATTCCTCATACTCCAATTAACCGATTTTCTAACTTGTGTGTTCCTATCTCTCTCAAATGTTATTGTGAAGGAGAGAGATTTATGATCACTATCTCAAATATGTTCTCCCACTGAGAGATCTGACACTTGAGCAGGTTCATTTCCCAATACATAATTAAGTATTGTCTCTCCTCTTGTAGGCATATCTGCATACTGTGTCAAGAAACCCTCCTGAACACTCCTAACAAACTCCACCTCATCTAAACCTTTTACTCCAGGGAGATGCCAATCGATATTTGGTACATTAATGTCTTCCATCAGAGCAATTCTGTTATTATTACACTATTTCCGGATCTGTTTTCCTATCTGCTACTCGATATCCCTGTTACTATTGGGCGGCCTGTATTAAAAAAAAAACACCCAATAAATTTATTGCTCCCTTCCTGTTCCTGACTTCCACCCACAGAGACTCCGCAGGCAGTCCATCCATGGCGTGCACAATTTCTGCAGCCGTGGCACTATTTCTGTTCAACTTTGCCACGCCCCCACTTCTTTTGCCTCCCTCCCTGTCTTTTCCGAAAGATCTAGAAACCGGCACCGGAACTAACCATTTCTGTGTCTAAACCATCCAAGTCTCTGTAATGGCCACTACGTCAAAACTCCAAATACTGATCCACGATCTAAACTCATCCGCTTTGTTCACAATACTCCTTGCGTTAAAATAGACACATCTTCGGTATGAGCGCGTCATTTTCCTATCTCCTAACTGTCCTCCCTCTCGCACTGTCTGCAAGCGTTCTGTATTTGTGGCGCAACCTCCTCTTCCCCAGTCTCTTCAATTCGGTTCGCTCCCTCTAACAATTCTAGTTTAAACTCTCCCCAGTAGCCTTAGCAAACCTCCCCGTCAGAATGTTGGTTCCCCTTTGGATTCAAGTGAAACCCGTCATTTTTGTACAGGTCGCACCTGCCCCAAAAGAGGTCCGAATGATTCAGAAATCCGAATCCTTGAGCCCTTCTCCAATCCCTCAGACAAGCATTTATCCACCAGCTCATTCTACTCCTATTGTCACTGTGCCGTTAGAGATCAGTGAGCCGGTCTTCAGTGGTTGGAACGATATTGGGGTTTATTATTAAGGATGACATTTCAGGGCACTTGGACGCATATGATAAAATGGGCCAAAGTAAACATACACACACACACACAGACACACACACACACACACACACACACACACACACACACACACACACACACACACACACACACACACACACAACAGTGGAGTGCCTCAAGGATCTGTTCTGGGACCCCTACTCTTCGTGATTTTTATAAATGACCTGGATAAAGAAGTGCAGGATTTGCTCTTGGCAACAAAGGTTGGATGTGTGAATAGTCTGAAGGGCTGTCAAAGGTTACAGCGTGACATTAAAAGGAAGCAAAACTGGGCTGAGAAGTGCCAAATGGAGGTCAACCCAGATAAGTGTGAGGTGGTTCATTTTGGCAGGTCCAATACGATGACAGAATATAGTATTAATGGTAAAACCTTTGTCAGAGTGGAGGATCAGATGGATCTTGGCGTCTGATTCCATAGGACACTCAAAGTTGCTGAGCAGGTTTTCTCGATAGTTAAGAAAACAATGCAAAGATGATGCAGAACGCATAGAACGGGTACAGAGGAGATTTAAAAGGATGTTGGCTCGATTGGGGATCATGCATTGTGATATTAGGTTGAGCGAATTTGGCCATTTTTCCTTGAGCGACGGAGGATGAGAGGTGACCTGATAGAGGTGTATAAGATGATGCGAGGCGTTGATCCTGAGGATATTAAAGGGTTCTTTCCCACGGCTGAAATGGCTAACACGAGAGGGCACAGTTTTAAGGTGCTTAGATGTAGGTGCAGAGGAGATATCAGGGGTAAGTTTCTTTTTGTTTACGCAGAGAGTGAGAGTACCTAGAGCGTAACCCGAGGAAGTTTCTCAGGTAAGAATATGTTCGGCACAGCTTTGTGGGTCGATGAGCTTATATTGTGCTGTATGCTTTGTATGTTTCTGTGTTTCTCTCTCTAACTCCCGCTCTCTCTCTCTCTCTCTCTCTCTCTCTCTCTCTCTCTCTCTCTCTCTCTCTGTCTCTCTCTCTCTGTCTCTGTCTCTGTCTCTCTCTCTTTTACACACACACACACACACACACACACACACACACACACACACACACACACACACACACACACACACACACACACACACACACACACACACACACACACACACACACACACACACACACACACACCGTTCACAGCAGTGGAGCGCCACAGCCTAAGCGTAATGAATGGATCCATTATTCAGCGGTTAATCGATCGAAACTGTGTTCTGCTCTATTTGTTGTGGGCGGCAGCAGTTTTCCTTCATCGCATTTTAAAGCACGGAGTTGTCATGTTCAGCAAGGATACAAATCAATCTTACGCATTTACATTGACATGGTCATCAGTTTTTGGATTTTGTATTGTTTTGTTTGATTGAAATGACTATCCCCGTTGTCATCTTTAAATGTCATCTACTATCTGCATCAGAGAAGCAACATGCACAAATTACTGGAGGAACTCAGCAGGCCAGGCAACATCTAAGGAAAGGAGCGAAACGTTGGCTTCACTCTTTCTGAGGAGTACAGACGTGTTCTATAAAGAAAAATGAAAGAAAGAAAGAAAGAAAGAATAAATAAATAAATAAATAAATAAATAAATAAATTTATTATTATTGTGTGTGTGTGTGTGTGTGTGTATATATATATATATTTATATATAATGATAGAAACACAGAGCGGGACAATAACATTTGTAGAAAGGGGGCAGATTTAATGTTTCGGGTGGATGCCCGATTGTCACAAATGGAATGTAGAGAAAGAGACGGAAGTCGAGACAAGAGAGCTGACAAGCAGACGACGAGTAGAAAGGAGGAAAGAATGAATGAGGAATAAGAAATGAAACGAAAGATAGCGAGAAGGAGAGGAGCTATCACCAGGTTAAAGAAATTAATGTTTATCCCGTCAGGTTGAAGATTATACAGAAGGAACATGCTCTCCCGAACCTGAGATTTGCCTCAACTTGGCATTGGAGGAGGGGATGAACCAACATGTCGGAATGACAATGTGTAACAAAATTAAAATGGCCGACCAGTGGGAAATGATGCACGCAATGGAGCAAAGGGGATCGACAAAGTAGTCTCTGAAACTATGTCGGTCTCACCGATGGCCGCACCGGGACTACCGATACATTAGACCCAGACAGATACCCAGTTGGAAGGACTGTTTGACGGCCTGAATAGCGCGAGGCAAGACGTGAATGGGCAAGTGAAGCATCTCCTTCGCTTGCAGGGACAAGTGCGAGGAGGGAACCGGGAGGGTCGGAAATAATTGTCAAAAGAATCACGGAAAGAATGGACCCTGCCGAGGTAAAGATGCGATTGGAGGTAGAATCCCGTTGAGTACGGCAGAATGACGTACTCCATTTGGAGGCTCGTGTATTGTTAGGTAAGGACAGGAAGAACTGTATCCATGTTAGGGAGGTTGGAAGTTGTGATTAGCACGGATGTCAGTGAAATTGAGGAGATGCGAGTGAGGGCATAATCAATGGTAGAGGAAAGGCCAGCGCACTCTTTGAAGAGGAATTTAGAGGGAAGCTGGAAAGCACGCCGTAGGGATCGAAAAATAATCCCAAAGTACCTCAGTTCACCGAATAAGAAGAGTATGTCTATTAAGAATCGCTTTCAATTAACCCACAAATGAAATGGGTTGCAGATGGCCCGATCAACATGACTCTACGGTATGAAGCACAATTTATATCTCGCCTGTTTCACATCGAGGATAACCAGCAGAAGGAAGGCAGAGCTCCCTCAGGCGGCTCTGTTAAGTAGTGATCAAACTACTTTAAAATACATTATTTCATTGACTTTCATTTAGTATGAAATTAATTATTAATTACATGGACAAGCTGCTCATGAGTGCATTTCATTGGAAATCGGGGTAGATATGGAGATGGTGGGGGAAGCCGTTTGACCTCACAAGATGTGGCACAGCTCTAAGGGCTAACTAGTCCCAGACTGACAGGTCATGAAGGTTAAAGTCGAAAGTCACACTCTACGCACTCGGTCAAGGAGAACAGAGATACCAAGATGTTAGTTGCCTCACGAAGACGGTGACACCGAAGTTGTGAACGGGTGTTGAGAAGTGAGAGCTGACAGGAACTTTACCGAGAATGTCCAAATTGGTAAAACAATCGTGGGTCATGAGCATGCTCATAGAAAATCAATGCCCGTTTATTATGAATTAGAACGCAATGCCCGGATATTAAGTGTGCTGCCTTTATGGCAGTTATTTAGTTTATAATATTTTCGCGTAGTAATTTGTTAGCATTTTTTTTTAGTTAAAGCTAGGATTGTTTAAATCAATTGATTTGTCTGTAATACATCGTGGCTGCGATGACGTCACATCCGGGTTCGCCGCGTCTTGTGGGAAATTACCGGTTTGGGATTCACGCAAGGGTGGGGGTCACTCACATGTGCCGCCATAACGCCGACTAGGGTCTCTCTATGCACCAAAGACACAGTGAAAGCAACGCTGTAAGTCATTAGATAATCGATATTTTGAGTTAAAATGTTAACGCCGATTCTGTTAAAAGTAACGACGGTCGGTAAGGTTTACCTTTTCCTCAGTTAAAGAGTCGGGATAGTTTGTATTGAAGTGTATCTAAAGCAGCCAATGGAGCAGCTAGATTCTGACTGTATGCTGCACTTTAATGTAATGTAGTTATTGTAGTTTTACCTTTGCAAGTATTCACAATGTAAATGTGATATTTAGAAAGAAACAAACTGTACCAATCTTGTATCGTTTTTCAACAGTTTTCACCATGCGTTAATGTGAAGAGTGAACAGTAAATGGTTAATCTTACTGCGGTCTCGTTTGCATTGATTCTGGTTTATCTCGACGTTTACCTCGGCGTTACGCCACACCCGAGCGAGAACGTTACAGTGAAAAAGCGACATTATCAGGTGTTTAAAGTGCAGCCATGTCAACCCGATCCAGCATCAAGTCGTTGCCAAAGTCGTCGTCATCCTGCGACAGGGGCAGTAGGGCATCAAGTAAGGCCACCCAAGCAAGAGCTAAAGAAGAAGCCGCCAAGGTGCGAGCACGCTTTGCCAAAGAAGAATTAGAAGTAAAGATGAAAGCGGCTGCCAGAGAAGCCGAAAACCAGAAGGAAGCGGCTGCCAGAGAAGCCGAAAACCAGAAGGAAGCGGCTGCCAGAGAAGCCGAAAATGAATTGGAAAGGAAAAGGGTAGAGGCACGGTTAGAAGCGCTGAAGCTAGAACGAGAAGCAGCAGCTGCAGAGGCGGAAGCAGAGTTAATAGGAGATGCCAAAGAAATGCATGATCCGAATGACGGAAAATCTACCTCAGAAAAGATCGGATTGGAACGCACAAGGGACTATGTCCAATCTCAAATAGAATGGAAGACTCTTTCTTCCTCTCCTTACTTATTCGATAACGTCCCACTTCATGAGGAGTCTTGGAGAGGCCCGACGGCATCACGTCCATCCGAGGAAGATAATTTACCCTCGCAACTCCGCGATGAACCCAGGAATGCAAGGGCTCACGACAAGTACTTCTCGACACCGAACTTACCGGATTTGGGGAGAAGAGAGGCAAAGACTGAGTCCAGACCAGCAAATTCCATAACAGATGTACGCCCTCAGTCGCGTACCCGAAGACGTGTTCCCTCAGCCCTCACGCCACTTGCAGACGAATCCGTAGCACGGTATTTCGCACGACGGGATCTCGTCACTTCAGGACTATACCAGTTCGACGATAAACCTGAAAATTACCGTGCATGGCACTCCACTTTCACCAACGCTATCGACGGAGTCCAGCTCAGAGCAACCCAGGAGTTGGATCTTATGGCGAAATGGCTGGGGAAAGAATCATGCGAACAGGTGAGACGCATGCGTTCAGTGTACATCAACAAACCCGAGCTAGCATTGAAGAAAGCATGGGAGAGACTTCAGGAGGGCTACGGAGCCCCCGAAATTATTGAGGCGGCGCTATGCCAACGTTTGGGAAATTTTCCTAAGGTGTCAGCCAAGGACCACACCAAGCTAAGAGAATTCGGAGATTTACTCATGGAGATTCAAGGCGCCAAAGATGATGGCCACTCAGCTGGTCTAGTATACCTAGACACTCCAACCGGGATTAGACAACTCGTGGACAAACTTCCATTTGGGCTGCAGGACAGGTGGTTGTCCGTTGCCTCAGATTACAAGGAAGAACACGAAGGTCGATTCCCTCCCTTCGAGTATTTCACCAGGTTTGTGTGCAAGGAGGCGAAGAAGCGAAACGATCCTAGCCTCATAGGTCCAGGAAGCAGTACAATTTACACCAAGCCAGATAAATCCACTTGGAATAATTCCAACATTACTAAACCAGTCTCAGCGCTTAAGACTGAAGTCCTTACAACTAACAACGACTCTAGCAAGAATTGCCCATTGCATAACAAACCCCACCCCCTCAAAAGATGCAGAACGTTTAGGGAAAAAACCCCTTGAAGAGAGGAAGGCTCTCCTCGAGGAGAAAGGAATATGTTTTAGATGCTGTTCCTCGACCTCTCACTGTGCGAGAGAGTGTACGATCGCCGTGAAGTGCCTGGAATGTAATAGCACTAATCACGACTGGGCCATGCATCCTGGCCCGTTACCGCAAACCGACAACGCTCCTTCACCCCCACAACAGGAAGATGGGGAGGGAGAAGCTCACTCCAGGACAACTGTTGTTAGCTTGAGCTGTACGGAAGTTTGCGGTCAAGCTCAGGCAAGCCGTTCTTGTTCAAAGATCTGTCTCACTAAGGTGTACCCTAAGGGAGCCAAAGACAAGGCCATCAAAGCCTACGTAATTCTGGACGATCAGAGCAACCGCTCGCTAGTCAGTCCAGAGTTCTTTAACTTGTTCAACATTGAGAGTGAGCAGTTCCCATACTACCTTAGAACTTGCTCAGGCAACACGAAAACTTACGGAAGGAAGGCTGAAGGCTTCCAGATCGAGTCGCTGGATGGTAAAGTCGTCATCTGTCTCCCTCCACTCTTAGAGTGCAATGAAATACTGAACAACCGCACTGAGATCCCGACGCCAAGTGTGGTGCTACACCAACCACATCTCCACCACATCGCCAAACACATCCCAGAGCTGGATCCAGAAGCAGAAATACTCCTGCTATTAGGGAGGGATGTTCTCCGGGTACACAAGGTTAGGCAGCAGGTCAATGGACCACACGACGCCCCCTTTGCCCAACGCCTGGATCTGGGCTGGGTGGTGATAGGAGAGGTGTGCCCTGGCAACGAACACAAATCAACGGTTAACACACTCAAGACCAATGCGCTAGAGAGTAGCCGCCATATGATTCTTCAACCCCGCACAAGTTCCATGTGCGTCCAGGAAGCACCACAAGGCTTTAACAAGCGCAAAGTAACTGACGAGACGCTGGGTCAGTCTGTCTTTGCTCAAAAGGAGCATGATAATAAACTTGCTCCATCGGCTCAAGGCGCCACCATCTTAAAAACGGAGGACACCAAGGTCTTCAGAGACAAAGCAAATAGTGGGGTCGCCCCACTACTTTTCAGAGAACCACGCCAGTGCTTGCCAAACAACAAAGAGCAGGCAGTCAAGCGGTTCACGCCCTTGCAAAAAACCACGGAAAGGAGACCTGAGATGCAGCAAAGCATCCGATCGACCCACGAGGTACTGGGCACACCAATGGCAGAGGTCACAGCCATTATGAATGCACAACCACTCCTACCCGTGTCTTCTGACCCGGAAAACCCCTTCATACCGTCGCCATCAATGCTCCTTATGCAGAAGGCAGGAGCTGCCCCTCCACCAGGGGACTTCTCCGATAAGGAGCTGTACACAAAGCAATGGAGAAGGAACCTACAAGTTGGAGATTTAGTCCTGCTCAGGGACAAGCAAATCGCCGGCAACTGCTGGCCAATGGCCAGAATCACTGCCACATTCCCTAGTAGGGATGGACATGTCAGGAAAGTCGAGTTGAAAACTACCGACCAAGGCGATGGGAAAATTTACCAAAGGCCCGTTACAGAAGTCATTCTACTTCTACCTAATGACTGATTTAGAGACTGAAGTTTGTATTATGTTCATTGTGACCTTACGAAGGTCAAGCGGGGAGTGTGCTGCCTTTATGGCAGTTATTTAGTTTATAATATTTTCGCGTAGTAATTTGTTAGCATTTTTTTAGTTAAAGTTAGGATTATTTAAATCAATTGATTTGTCTGTAATACATCGCGGCTGCGATGACGTCACATCCGGGTTCGCCGCGTCTTGTGGGAAATTACCGGTTTGAGATTCACGCAAGGGTGGGGGTCACTCACATGTGCCGCCATTACGCCGACTAGGGTCTCTCTATGCACCAAAGACACAGTGAAAGCAACGCTGTAAGTCATTAGATAATCGATATTTTGAGTTAAAATGTTAATGCCGATTCTGTTAAAAGTAACGACGGTCGGTAAGGTTTACCTTTTCGTCAGTTAAAGAGTCGGGATAGTTTGTATTGAAGTGTATCTAAAGCAGCCAATGGAGCAGCTAGATTCTGACTGTATGCTGCACTTTAATGTAATGTAGTTATTGTAGTTTTAGCTTTGCAAGTATTCACAATGTAAATGTGATATTTAGAAGGAAACAAACACTGTACCAATCTTGTATTGTTTTTCAACAGTTTTCACCATGCGTTAATGTGAAGAGTGAACAGTAAATGGTTAATCTTACTGCGGTCTCGTTTGCATTGATTCTGGTTTATCTCGACGTTTACCTCAGCGTTACGCCACACCCGAGCGAGAACGTTACATTAAGTTCCGCACATGTTAGCTGTTTAGATTGCAGCAACTTAATGAGGATATGAGAAAGGGAGCAGGTATTGAACTGGAGTGTAATCACTATCCCATACACATTACATATCTCACGTCAGTGACGGTCTCGCTGGAAAGGACAAAATAATGGAGTAATGCCCGCAACCACTGGATCGAGGACAAACCTATTCCTGTATAGAAAAACAAATCAATAATTGACAGACTAATAACGCTTAAAAATCACATTTCATTTGTATGATTTCGTTTTATCGCGGAGGACTCATGTTTGTTAGTTGAACGTCAGATAGAAGACATCAATGTACATCATCTGAAATTTTCATTACCGTGGTCCCTGGGAAGGTTGGCCTAATTTATGTAAATCAATTACAATTATGAAACGGAATGTCGAATATTTATTGCTCTCCATAGATGCTGCCTGACCTACTGAGTTTCGCCAGTATTGTATATGTAGAATTTTCCCGAATGCCCGTTGTGCAAACATATTTACACATTTCTGGCGTGCAGTTAAGTTAATGATAGTACATCGTCGTCATGTGTGCTGAGGTTAATATCACATTAATAGAGACAGAAATGTATTAAAAAACTCAATCATATCCTTATGTAAAATTAAACCATTAAATGAACACGAATTACCTTTAGTTTCTCAGTTTATGCCGCAGATTTCTTTCCATTGTCCAGTAACAGAAAAAAATGCACTGGCCAGAATATTCACCTTAGGCATCAAGATACAGTTAATCTATGATGCCCCGAGTGTATCCCAAAGACATAACATGGAACACCGAGGGTTGCAAGCACGTTTCCGTAAATTCTGACGATGTAGAAAATTTCCGGATTATCCCAATTTTTAACCCGAGCAGCGATCAGTTGTACGAATTGTCCCAACTGTGTGTATTCACTTATTTGAAGAGTTTTTTTTATAAAGCAGTCAGAAGCACAGTTAATTCAGTTAATGTTCCTATTAGTCTCATTAAATACATCCCTCTGAAGGAACAAGCAGCGTCACCTATTTTTACTTATTGTGCTATTGCCCATTACGCTTAGCTCTTCAACGAGAATTAGAAAGACATTCAGATGACACTTCTACGAAGCATTTTCAGTGGGGTTGGTCAGTGCAACATAATTGCAAAACAAACGCACGGCCCTTCAGCTACCGGTCACTATAACATTCATAGTAACAGGTGGATCAATAAGATGAAGCGCGTTCAATGTGGGTAGACTATGCTATCCTGGGAGGGGACAGTTTAGTCACTGTCTTGTCTTTCCAGTACAGTGCTGTTCGTGCTTCAGGCGAACGCATTAGCTCGTTACATTTACAAAGAAGAAAATTGATAGCGTGCCTGAATAGCTCAAGATTTGAACAGGTCCAACAAATCTGAGCACCTGCAGAAGCCACCGTTTGTGACAATGAATAGCAGAGATTCCCGGCCGTCTGTTTGAAGAAAATCCTCCTCGCCTGTGCTCCAATGAGAATTTGTTATGTTCTGTGCCATGAAAACCAGATGGTGAAAGAGGTGCGTGGCATCCTGGCCTTCATCGTAGAAGCACTGGAGGTGTTGGAGTATTGTGCAATAGGTGTACGAATTATTAATTAGTTCGCACTTGGATCACCCTGTGCATTTCTAGTACCCACACCGCAGGAAGGATGCAATTCAGCTGAAGAAGGGGCCGATTAGTTTCATATTGATTATGCCTGGACTGAAGGGCTTGGGTTTCAAGGAAAGTTTGCATACGCGGGGTTTGTTTTTGACGGTCGTTTCGGCTGAAGGCCGAGAACCTTCGTCTGTACTGAAGAAGTGTGAAGGCGGGTGTGGGAAGAGGCCCTATAAAGAAGGTGGAGGAGGAGGGTAGGTGCCAGGTGAAAATACAATCAGAGGAAAGATCAAGGAGTGGGGGAGGGGAAACAGGGAGGGGATAGGCAGGAATGGTGAAGAAGGAATGTAAGGGGAAAGCACTATGGGTGGAAGAAGAAGGTCGATTCATGGCAGAGGTGACAGGCAGCTGGAAGTTCAAAAATGTGCTGGGCGAAATAACATTTTAACGATGAGAACGGTCAGCACTTGTGTTATGACCCCAGCCCCCTCCTTTGTGAGATTCGCAAGAGCCCTAGTCAAGGGGGGGTCAAATGACCCAAGAGAGAGAGGGAGACGTGCTGAAGACCACGTTCCCCCGGGAAGCAGAATAAAGCGACTGTTTGACTATTGTCTCATGAAGACCACGTGTAAAGCCCTCGGGCAAAGTGGGCTTGTCGCTCAACAAGACAAAAACCTCGGACAGAGCCATTGTCTTGGGAGACACCTTTGCGAGATAAGGAACTGGCCTACGTGCAAAATCTCAGGGCAATGTGAGGTGGGTGATGGGGGAAGGATTGCCTCGCCCCCCCACCCTGATGGTCCATCTGCCAGTCCAGATAAAAGGTGGGCTGCCGAGGCGGGGCGCCAGACGCACCAGAAGATACGCGAGAATTCCTGCAACCGCGTTTTGAGAGCGACAGCCGGTGGTGGGTTTCGTGTGCGTCCTTTCCTTGCCTGGGATTGGCGACCTCACCACGGAAGAACGGCCTAGCTACAGGGGAAGCCACAGATGAGAGTTCATTCCCCAACGAGACTTCCGACTACCTCCTACAGGTTGGAAAACCTGTCGGGTAAATGTTTCATTCTCTCTCTCTCTTTCTAACAAAAGTGCACCAACGCGACACCACGACAACGGCAGCGGGTGGAACTGCAGTGACCGCAAAAAGACTTTTAAATATCCAGTAAACAATATATATCTACATTACCCCTGGACAACGATAGAGCTTATTTCTGATTGATTATTACTATACCTGTGCTTTAGATTGAGTTGTGACGACGTATATGATCTGAATGTTTTGTATTAACCATACGTTTGTGCCCCTTTATAAATAAAAGCGTTTGAAAATAGTAGCATCAGGCTTCGGTGGACCCATCTATCTTTGCTGGAAAATTACCCGGTTACTGGGGAACGTAACAAGTGGGTTGCTCGTCCTGGATTTGAAACCGAAGGGGAGGGTCAGTGAATCGGGCTGTAAGTCCAAACTTAATTCTGGTTACGTAGGTAGCCAGACAGGAAACCAGCAAAGATGGATGTGGGCGAATTTATGAGAAATCCGACTGTAGAGGCGCTAGGGATGGCTACCAAATCAGACTTGTTAAATCTGGCAAAGGGGTTAGGCCTCGCAGAGGTGAGGTCATCAATGAAAAAGCAGGAAGTGCGAGGGGTCATAAATCAGTATTACATTGAAAAGGAGGTGTTTGCAGCTGAGGATTTGGAAAATATCCCCGAAAAGAGATTAGCGAGTGGGACAGAGCAGGTAGAGTTGGAGAAAGTAAGGTTGGACCATGATCTTAAAGTAAAGCAGCTAGAAGCAGCTGAAAAGGCTGCGGAATGAGCTGCAAAGGAAAAGGCTGAGGAACAAGTTGCAAAGGAAAAGGTGGAGGAAAGGGACCTGGTGTTCAAACTAAAGGAATTAGAGATGAAACGGGGTCATGAGCTCCAGCTAAAGCAGCTAGAAGCAGAAGCAAAAGAGAAAGAGAAACAAAGGAGCCATGAATTGGAGCTGGACAGGCGAAAGCAAGAGCGAAGAGCTCAAGGGCAAGAGAGAGAGGAGGGGTTTGATGTTAGTCGGGCGTTGAGGTTGGTCCCCCCGTTCGAGGAGACGGATGTTGATAGTTATTTCTTGCTTTTTGAAAAGGTGGCAGTGAATCAGAAGTGGCCCAGAGAGCAGTGGGTGGCGTTGTTACAAAGTGTGTTACGAGGGAAAGCACAGCGGGCATATGCCGCGTTGCCCCCAGATGGGGAAGGGAATTATGATCAAGTAAAGGAGGCCATTCTCCGAGGTTACGAGTTAGTGCCTGAGGCATATAGACAAAGGTTCCGAAACTTAAGAAAAGGATGGAATCAAACGTATACCGAGCTAGCCCATGAGAAGGGTGTGCTCTTGGACCGTTGGTGCACCGCGGAAAAGGTGGCCGAGAATTATGGGCGTATCAGGGAGTTTTTTTGATTGAGGAATTTAAAGGTTGTGTTCCGGAAGAGATCCGGATGTATTTGAATGAGAGGACGAATCAGTCCATCTCAGAAATTGCTAGGTTCGCAGATGAATATGCCCTAACCCACAAGACAAAGTTTTCCTTGCCAAAAAGTTACCAGAGAGACAATGGGAACGGTAGAGAAAGTCCGCCGGCTGAGGCGGAGATCCCGCTGGGAGTAGTGGTAAAATTGAGGAGGAGAGGCAAGACGGCAGGAGAGGTCCTGGCGTGACCTGTTTTAATTGTGGAAAGGTGGGTCATATTGCATCTAAATGCTTTGCTCCGAGAATGGAGCCAGAGAGAGGGAAAGCAGCGATCCCTATCGGGTGTGCAGTGGTAATCAGAAAATCGGTAAGAGGGTCCCAGGGGAGCAGAGAGCACGAGGGGTCGGAGATTTATATGTCACACGGAACCGTGTCTGTGAGGAAGGGGGACCCGCCAATTCCCGTACGGATTTGGAGAGACACGGGGGCGGAGCTATCATTAATTAGCCGTAACGTATTACAATTTGGACCTCCGACGGGCGAGGTAGACCTGAGAGGAATAGGAAAAGGGACAGAAAGGGTGTCTTTGCGTAAGGTTATTTTGGATTGTGAGCTGGTGTATGGATCAGTTGAAATGGGGGTGCCATCAGAATTCCCGAGAACTGACGTGGATGTCCTCCTTGGGAACGATTTAGCAGGAGGAAAAGTTTGGTCGGCCATGCGGTGCGTGTTGAGGCCCCGCCCATAGAGTCCCCAAGCTATCCCGCATGCGCGGACACTCGCAGCCTGTCGAGAGCGGCAGCAGAAAACGGGAGCAGTTTAAAATTGGCCAGTTTTGATTTGGCCCAGACGTCTTTACCGACCCTGTGCCACGAGGGTTTCGAGGGTGGTAAAACGAGGAATAGTAACGTAAAAGGGGGTAAGGGAGAGAAGGAAGATCTGCCCTTAGCGAAGAAAAAGGTCCTAGAGGTAGGAAATAAAGATGAGAAACAGATAAAGCTGTTAAAATGTCCAGGGTTGGACATGGATGATCTGTCTGGTTTGGCAGGACTGTTTGAAGAAGTTGAAAATTCTAAAGGTGTTCCCGATGATGAAATGAGGGCAGTCCTAGATGAAAAGGATGCCATTACCTTGAAGAAGTCTGCTGGGTTGGCAGATGGGGTTGTTTCAGCCCGCGGGATTGAGTTTACTCCGGAAGTGAGTTGCCCAGAGAGTAACTGGGAGGATCAGGGGAATTTAGAATTTGAAAAGGATACGGGTATTGAAAGTCTGGAAGAGGCCAATGCCCCGTTTGAGTGTGTCCAAGATGGGGTTGCACGTAGTCCTGAACCTAGTCACGGAGCTCAGAAAAAGTCTGAGGTATTTGACTCAGCTGGACGAGACGGTCGTCCTTTTTGGAGCAGGTAGACTTGGTTCGGGAAAGAAGGGGTTAACCTTGGAAAGTGTGAGTTCCCAGATGGTTGTGCTGAAGGGGGTGCTCAGAGTTAATGTGGAGTTTACGAATGGGGAGATAACTGTTGTTGTGGAGGAGAACGGTAAATCTGTAGTTCCCAAATCGAATGAAAAAAAGTTAAAGTCTAGATTGATGCCTGCGCATCGATTACAGGTTGATTTGGAATGTAAGGGTGCCTCACACGCTATTGTTATTCAAGAAAGCGCTGTGAGGAAGCCAAAATTTAAATGCGGCCGGAGAAAAAGGTTCGAAATGAAACACATCAGCCTGCATAGTCTTGAAGAATTGGGTGGAAATTCCCATGATGGACTAGGTTGGGGACACGGAGTTAAGAGAATAACCCTCGTGGAAAGGAAAGGCGGGAGAGTACCTCGCCAAATTCCTCAAGTTCCCCACGGGGAGACTCTCCGGAAAAGAGGCGATGGTTAATAGAAAATGCCATTTTTAAACAGCAACGCCGGTTGTACGGGTTTGCGCCAAAGCCTGTGACTAATAAAGACAACCCCTTTGGAGACCTGCCGGTGAAATAACACGACCGAAACGATTAGTATTTGTATAAACTTTTGTAGATGCACCTAAGCTAAGATCACACCTCCTTAGTTTTGTTGCTGAAGAAAATAAATAAATAGGTGGTTATTGAGCTGAAGTTTGATGCTACCAGACTTTAGTACGGTACGCGATGTTAAGATATTAAAGAAAGGGACACTGTAATTGTTACCTGTTTAGATACTGACTTGAATGCATAACGGTAGTACTCTGTGAAGAGAGGAGCTTGTGTATTGTGTTAGAAAAAAAATCCTATAAGACTCTGTACCAACTTGTTTTTAACCGCTGGTAAAAAACTTTTAAGAGGGGAGGTGTTATGACCCCAGCCCCCTCCTTTGTGAGATTCGCAAGAGCCCTAGTCAAGGGGGGGTCAAATGACCCAAGAGAGAGTGGGTGACGTGCTGAAGACCACATTCCCCCGGGAAGCAGAATAAAGCGACTCTTTGACTATTGTCTCATGAAGACCACGTGTAAAGCCCTCGGGCAAAGTGGGCTGGTCGCTCAACAAGACAAAAACCTCGGACATAGCCATTGTCTTGGGAGACACCTTTGTGGGATAAGGAACTGGCCTACATGCAAAATTTCAGGGCAATGTGAGGTGGGTGATGGGGGAAGGATTGCCTCGCCCCCCCCACCCTGATGGACATCTACAACCCTGCTAGTCCAGATAAAAGGTGGGCTGCCGAGGCGGGGCGCCAGACGCACCAGAAGATACGCGAGAATTCCTGCGACCGCGTTTTGAGAGCGACAGCTGGTGGTGGGGTTCGTGTGCGTCCTTTCCTTGCCTGGGATTGTCAACCTCACCACGGAAGAACGGCCTAGCTACAGGGGAAGCCACAGATGAGAGTCCATTCCCCAACGAGACTTCCGACTACCTCCTACAGGTTGGAAAACCTGTCGGGTAAATGTTTCATTCTCTTTCTCTCTTTCTAACAAAAGTGCACCAACGCGACACCACGAAAACGGCAGCGGGTGGAACTGCAGTGACCGCAAAAAGACTTTTAAATATCCAGTAAACAATATATATCTACATTACCCCTAGACAACGAGAGAGCTTATTTCTGATTGATTATTACTATACCTGTGCTTTAGATTGAGTTGTGACGACGTATATGATCTGAATGTTTTGCATTAACCATACGTTTGTGCCCCTTTATAAATAAAAACGTTTGAAAATAGTAGCATCAGGCTTCGGTGGACCCATCTATCTTTGCTGGAAAATTACCCGGTACTGGGGGACGTAACAATAACATTTTAACGATGAGAACGGTCAGCACTTGCCACTCACTGCTATAGTGAGTGGTGGCAGCCTTTGCGAAACTGGTATTTAAGAGCTTTCAGACAGCCATATAAATATGTTGGGAATAGAAAGACATAGATCAGACAGACGCAGAAGAGACTTAGTTTTATTTTGTATTGTATTCAGCACAGACATCGTAAGCCAGGGTGCTTGTCCTGTGCCCTAATGTGCAGTGTTCTCCGTGAGCAGTAACGATGCGATCCAAGGACGCACATAGCTTTATCTTTGACCACGCGGAAGAATGCAGAAAGGTGTGCTGCCTCATGAGTGCCAGTGATAAGCATGACTCTGAGCAGGCACACGCAGGGTGGGCAGCCGGATGTCGTGGTGCACAATGGATCAAAACTAGGGGGAAATGTGGAGGGAAAGACAGAGGGGGAAGGAAAGGTGCAGAGGCTGGGCGGTGGCGAATGGGAGGAATAGGACGATTCAGAGGGATGGTGGGGGAATGTGGAGGGCTATTAGAGTGATGAGAGGGAGTGCGAATGTGAGGGGGAGGGTGAATGAGAGTGAGAGTGAAAGAGGGATGGAGTGAGATGGCGAGAGAGAGCCTTTCATGTTCTTTCTTTGTTTTGTGGCTATCCTGAGAAGACAAATGTGTATATGCTTGCACGTTTTCATGATAAATAAAACTTTGAGCCTTTGAAAATTGTAGGCACAGAGATCTTTGAAAGTGTAACAAGGGCCCGTATCAATAAGGATGATGAATATGGGACTGAAGATGTTATATTTGAATGTGCATAGTATTCTTAATACGGTAGGTGATCTTGCGGAACAGTGAGAGATTGGCATGTGGGCATCTCGGAGATATGGCTGAAAGAAGAACATAGTTTGGAGCTTAACATCGAAGGATGCACATTCGATTCGAAAGAAATAGGAGGAAAGTTAGAAGGGGTAGGGTAGCTCATTTGGTAACAAAGAAACCAAATCCTTTGAAAAAGGTGACATTGGACCAAAAGATGTAGATCCTTCACGGAAGGGTTCAGAAACTGCTACGCTTGGAATACCTTGATGGGAGTGAAATACGGACACCCATAGGTAGCCATGAAGTGGGCTTAAAATTACAGCAGGAGATCAAAAATGTATGTAAAAAGGCCAATGTTGAAATTGCAATAGTCATAGGGGATTTCAAAGTAGATTGAAAAATCTGGTTTGTGCTGAATCCCAAAAGAGGCAATTTGCATACTGCCGATGAGATGCCTTTGCAGTGCAGCTTGTGTTTGAGTCCACAAGGAGAAAGGAAATAGTGGATGATGTGTTTTGTAATGAAAGGAATGCTTGGAAGGTAGTGGCCATAATACGATAGAATTCAGCCTGCATTTGCGTAGGAGAAGGTAAAATCTGATCTAATTGGATAACACCGATGTAAAGGGAAATGCAGAGGCTTGAGTGTGGAATTGGCTAGAATTGATTGGAATGAGACACTAAAAGGAATGATTGGTCAACACCAATGTCTGTTGTTCCAGGTAGATATTCGGACAGGGCAAGGGAGATATATATCAAAATATGAAGAAGTACTCTAAAGGGATGATGATGCAACCTTGGCTGACAAAGGAAGTCTAAGGCAGGGTAAAAGCAAAAGAGAGAGCAAATACTATAGCAAAACAGAAGTCAACTAAAAAGCCACAAGGAGAGAAAAGATGAAGTATGACGCGAAGTTTGCCTATAACGTAAAGGGGGATACAGAAAAAAATCATATTTTTAAGTATAAAAGAGAGACGAGAGTGGATATCAGTCTCTTGGAAAGTGAAGCTGGAGAGGTAGCGATGAGGAACGAAGAGACGGCTGACGAATATAAT
The DNA here is from genome assembly GCF_048418815.1 of Hemitrygon akajei. Classification (NCBI taxonomy): domain Eukaryota; kingdom Metazoa; phylum Chordata; class Chondrichthyes; order Myliobatiformes; family Dasyatidae; genus Hemitrygon; species Hemitrygon akajei. The sequence goes on along the minus strand of NC_133151.1, from coordinate 34,821,921 downwards.
AATTTAGTAGGGGATGTGAACAAGTGTGTCGGACATTCGGATAGAACAGATATTAAAAATAACAAGAGTAGCGTACAGTCAGTATGTCAGGAAGAGCAGACAGATGATAGGACAAAATTGAAGACGGCAGAGTTAATATCAGTGCAGTAGGGAAGCAACATCAAAAAAGGTAGCATATACAGTACTCAAAATGCTATATTTCAATGCACGAAATATGATAAAATAATGTTAATGTTCTTCATGCACATTCCCAGATTGTTGGGTACGATCTTATGGCCAGCACTGAATCGTGGTTGAACGATGGGTACAAATCGGAGCTGGATGTCCAAGATTACACATCGATCGGAGTGACATGAAGGTAGGAAAAGAGGGTGGAATGCATCTGCTGGTAAAGCATAGCATCAAATCATTAGGAAAACGTTACATCGGACTGGAGGAAGTTGAATATTTGTGGTTACGTTGAGAAACTGTAAGTGTAAAAGGACTGTAAAAGTGTAAAAGTGTAACAGGTCTCCAAACAGTCGACGTGATATGGACTACAAATTACAAAGGGAAATAAAAAAGGCGTCTCAAAATAGCAACGTTGTATTCACGGGAGATTTTAACATGCACGTGGATTAGAAAAAATCAGGTTAGTAATTGACCTTACCAGAGTAAATATGTGGAATGTTATTAACAGCAGTTAACCTGGAGGCGATTAGGGAGCTTAAGGTAACGGAACACTTAGGATACAGTGATGACAGTACGATAGAGCTCAACTTGAAATTTGATAGGGAAAGAGTAAACTCTGAAGTTGCAGTACTTCAATAGAGTAAAGGAAATTCCAGTGGTATTGGAGAGCAGTTTGCCAAAGTAAACTGAAAAGATATGCTGGCATGGATGACATTGTGCAAAATGGCTTGACGTTCTGGTAAAATGTGTAAAGTGCAAGATAGATGTATTCCAAAAAGAATAAGAAAATACTCAAATGGAGAAAATAGTAGAATCGTGGTTCTCAAGGTAAAACAAAGCTAATGGAAAAGCAAAATAAGCGATGTACAACAAAGAAAAATTAGCGGGAAGATAGTGGTTTCGGAAGTTTTTCCAAAATTTCCAGAAAGCAACTGACATCATTAGCATGGAATAGATTAAAACGAGGGCCTATATTATAACAATTAGCGGGAATGTAAAGAATAGCGAAGCTTTTTATTAAAACCAACGGAAGTCAAATAAAAAGGCACAAGGACAAGAAATATAAAATACGTTTCTACTTCGGCCAGTGACAGAGGTAGAAGACGATTTTGCAGATGGATATAAATGATAAAAGAGACAGAAGAGTGGATATCGGTCAGTTGAAACATGTAGATGGAGAGGTAGTGGTCGGGGATGAAGAAACAGCAGTCGACCGTTGAGACAGGAATAGGTTGGATATACATCAATCACCTAGAACAGATTGACTACACAAAAGGGATCTGAAATAGATAACTGAAGCGAGTATGGAGGCATTAATACTGATCTTTCAGGAATCACCGGCTTGTGGATTGGCTCCTGAGGGCAAGAAATTTCTAAATGTCACTCCACTCTTTAACGAGAAGAAGAGGGAGAAGAAAGGAAAATAAAGTTCAGTTATCTGTTCTTCAGTGGTTGTAAATATGTTGTTGCCCAGTACTAAGCATGAGGCTTCGCGGTACATGGAAGCACAAGATAAAACAGGCCAAAGTTAGCATGGTTTTCTGAAGGGAACATCTTTTCTGCCAGATCTGTTGGGATGCTTTGTGGGATTGTTAAGCTTTGGGTTTAAGGCGGCTTCGGCTTGAAATAGGCGTCGCAACTGTATAAGTTGTCCGGGTAAGATTCTGTTCACTTTCCACTTTTTCAGACTGTTTCAGGGTATGAATTGTCGTTGTGTGTGCTTCATGTCAGATGTTGGAGTCCTGGGATGGCACGGGGATGGAACCACAGAGAACTTAGGAAAACACTGATGGTGAAAAGGCACAGATGGCGTGCCGGCAAAATGCCAGGAAGAACAGGCAGATGACAGGACGAAATTCTACACGACAGCGTGGATATCAGTGCATTACAGATTCAGAATCAAAATGGGTAGCGAATGCAATTCTCGAAGTGTGATATTTCAGTGCACGGTGTGTAAGAAATAAGGTCGATGATCTTGTTGCTCTTTTGTAGGTAGTCGAGTAAGACATTGGGACCAGCATTGAATCGTGGCAGACAGGTGGTTATAGTTCAGAACTGAATATCCAAGATTACATGTTGTATCGGAGTGAAAGGAAGGTCAGCAGATAGGGTGGCATGGAACTGCTGGTGAAGAATGACAACAAACAATTAGAAAGATGTGACATAGGATTGGAAGATGTTGAATCCGTGTGGGTTGAGTTATGAAACTGCAAGATTAACGGTACCCCGATAGCAGTTATACAAAATTTTCCAAACAGTCGCTGGGATCTGCATTACATATTACAACAGGAAATATTTAAAAAAAGCGTGTCAAAAGGGCAATGTTATGATATTCATGCGACATTTTAACGTGTAAGTAGATTAGGGAAATCAAATGTTCATGGATCTCAAAAGAGTGAATTTGATGGCAATTACTGCTTGGGGATCATGTACACTGGGTTGAGTGTTATGCAATAAACCGGAAGGAATTTCGGAACTTAAGGCACACATCAGAGACAGTGATAACAATATGATTAAATTCAACTTGAAATTTGATTGGCTGAAAGTAAACTCTGACGTGGAATAAAGGAGATGGTATGACAGAGTTGTCGGCCAAAGTAAAGTGGAAGGAGGATGCTGTAATAGATGACAGTAATGCAGAAATCACTTTGGACCTCTAATAAAGTGAGTTAGGTGCAGGATAGATGTATTCCAAAAACAAAGAAATGCTCAAATGGTAAGATAGGATAACTGCGGTTCTCAAGGCTGTCAAATCTGAGGTAAAAGCAAAGTAATCGGCGTGAAACGCGGAATAAAACAGCGGGCTGATATGGATTTGGAAATTTTAAAAAACCTGCAAAATCCAACAACAATCATTCACTGTGGAAACTTGAAATATGAAAGCAAGCTGGCAAATTAGATGAGTGAATAGAAAAAGTTTTCTTTTTCAGTTATTTTTGAAAAAAATATTAAAAGGCAGATGAGTTAGAATAAAGACCGACTGAGAATGAGATCGGAGAACTAATAAGCGGTCAAAGAGATGAGAAATGAACTAAAGGAGCATCTATATCAATTTTCACTGTGGGAAACACTAGCAGTGTCCCAAGTGTTCGAGGAAGGATAAATGAGTGCAGTTACTTTAGCGAGGGAGAAGGTGTTTAAAAAGCTGAAAGACTTAAGAGCATAGGATCATAAGGTTTAGGAGCAGAAATAGGTCACTCGAACCATCCAGTCTGCTCCGCCATTCAGTCATGAGCTGATCCACGTCATCCTGCCATCTGCACGTTCCTGCTTTCACCCCACACCCTTTGATTCCCTGGCTAATCAAGAACCTATCTATCTCTGCCTTAATATTCGGAACAAGAAGGCTGCGGATGAAAGGCTAAGGATTTCCGGTTCGAAGGGAGGTTTACTACTCCGGGTGAAAGAGAGGCAAGACTGTGCAGGCGCGTGACGCCAGCCAGTAGAGCGGGAAATGTTTAAAAAGAAGACCGCCATATCCAGCGGGCAGCGTCCGAGGCGGGTAGCGGAGTGAGAGGTAGTGGAGTTATAGGGCTTTGGCTCAACGGGCTGAGGCGATAACGAGGCGAGGTAGACTACCTGTGTTATTTGCGGTAAGGAAGTAGTGAGTGTTCGAGGCCGGTTTTCTGAGCTCAGTGTCAGATATAGGAGCTACTTGAGTCTCCCAGCCTCCCGGACGGCTATATCTGCACCCGATGTGTCAAGATGCAGCTCCTAAGGGACTGAGTTATGGAACTGGAGATGCAGCTCGATTACCTTTTTCCTGGTCAGGGAGAGTGTGAAGGTGATAGAAAGGAGTCACACCGCGGCTACGAGAGACAGTCAACTGGGTAACAGTTAGGAGAGGGAAGGGGAAGAGTCAGGTACTAGAGAGCACCTCTGTGGCTGTACCTCTTGACAATAAGTACTCCTGTTTGAGTACTCTTGGGGGGAGGCAGATTACCTGGGGGACTCTGGTACAGAGTCCGGCCCTGTGGCTCAGACGGTAGGGAAATGAAGAGGAAGGCAGTAGCATCAGGGGACTCTATATTTAGGGGGTCATACAGGTGATTCTGTGTACGCAGGAAAGAAGCTCGGATGGTGGTTTGCCCCAGGTGTCGGGGTCCGGGATGATTCAGATCGCGTTCAACATATCCTGCTGTTGGAGGGACAGAAGCCAGGGATCATGTTACATATTGGTACTAACGACATAAGTAGGAAAAGGGAAGAGTTCCTGAAAAGACAAAAGGGAATTTGGAAGGAATTTGAGAAGCTGGACCGGAAAGGTAGTCCTCTCGGGATAATTGGCTGGCCACGCGACAGTGAGTATAGCAATAGAATGAGGCGGACGATAAATGTGTGGCTGAGGGTTTGGAGCAGGGGGCAGGGATTCTGATTTTTGGATCATTGAGAGCTCTCTTGAGACAGGTGTGCCCTGTAAAAAAAAAGGACGGGTTGCACTTAAATCCCAGGGGTTCAAATATCTCGGCGGGGATTCTGGCTAAGGCTAGTGCGGAGAATTTAATCTAGAATTGTTGGGGGGAGTGAACTGAACTGAAGAAAAATAGGGAAGAGGCGGTTGACTCACAAATAGAGAAAGCTTGAAGATAGTGCGAGAGGGAGGATAGGCAAGTGTTAGAGAAAGGACGTGCTCAGATGGACAGTTTGAGTTGTGTCTATTTTAACGCAAGGAGTATTGTGAACAAAGCATAAGAGCTTAGAGCGTGGATCAATACTTAGAACTACGATGTGGTGGCCATTACAGAGACTAGTATGGCTCAGGGACAGGAATAGTTACTTCAAGTGCCGGGATTTAGATGTTTGAGAAAGGACAGGGAGGGAGGCAAAAGAGGTGGGGTGTGGCACTTTTGATCAGAGATAGTGTCACGGCTGCAAAAAAGGTGAACGTCATCGAGAGATTTTCTGAGGTGTCTCTGTGAGGGGAGTTTAGGTTAGGGGTCAATAACTTCACCGGGTGTTCTTTATAGGCCGCCCAATAGTAGCAGGGATATCGGGGAGCAGATAGGGAAAAAGATTTTGGAAAGATGCAATATTAACAGAATTGTTGTAATGGGAGATTTTAATTTCTCAAATATCGATTAGAATCTCCCTAGGTTTTGATGGGGTGGGGTTTGTTAGCTGTGTTCAGGAAGGGTGCTCGACACAATATGCAGATAGGCCTACAAGAGGAGACGCTGTACTTGATTTTAAAATGGGAAATGAACCTGGTCAGGTGTCAGATCTCACAGTGGGATAGCATTTTGGGTATATTGATCATAATTTTACCTCCTTTACAATAACATTGGAGGGAGATAGGAACAGAGAAGTTGGAAAACCGTTTAATTGGAGTAAGGAGAATTATGAGTTTATCAGGCAGGAAATTGGCGGATTAAATTGGGAACAGATGTTCTCAGAGAAAAGTATGAAAGAAATATGGCAAATGTTCAGGGGATATTTGTGTGGAGTTCTGCAGAGGTATTTTCCAATGAGACAGGGAAGTTATGGTAGGTTGGTACAAAGGTTGTAATAACTCTAGTCGCAAAGAAAAGAAAATCTTATAGAAGGTTCAGAGAGTTAGTTAATGTTAGTGATTTAGAAGATCATAAGGCTGACGGGAAGTTGCTTAAAAAAGACATTTCCAGAGTCAGAACGGGCCATGAGAAGGCCTTGGCGGGCAGGGTTAAGGAAAATCCCGAGGCATTCGACAAGTATGTGAAGAGCAAGAGGATAAGACGTGAAAGAATAGGACCTATCAAATGTGACAGTGGGAAAGTGTGTATGGAACCGGAAGAAATAGGAAATAGGAAGAGAAGTAAGTGAGTGCAACATCAGGGGTAGAGGAAGAGTCACCCAATATTTTGTACAATTATCCGGAGGGAGTTTGGAATCAACAGCAAATTGCCCAAGTCCATGACCGTCAAAGCGTTCCTTGCATCCATTACTTAGACAGTAAACCCTGTCGGTGAATATTCCTGTCACTAACAGACATTGAGAACAGAATAGATGCGTACACTCAGGAATCAGGGACATCTCCGTTCATGGATGAATAAGTGTATGCCTATGAAGCGTAGTTTTCAATTAAACAACAAAAAATCTGGGTTATCCTGTGAGCCCAACTGTGCCAATCATCCGAATAACAGATCGCCCATTCCCAATGGTTTCAGGTTCCGAATGTGATTTGCATGTCAGACCGTCAGGGGGTTACTTACTTAATCTTGTGTTATCTTCTTTGGTGCTTACACCAAAAGAGAGTTTCGGAGAACAAGTAAATCACCTGTCCCAGACGGTGAGCACCCCAGTGCTAGCTGAAGAGATTGTGTAGGCATTAGTAATGATCTTTTAAGAATCACTGGATTTTGGAATGGTTCTGGAGACTAGACAATTGCAAATGTGATTCCACTCTTCAAGAAGGGAGAAAGGTAGAAGTAAGGAACCTACGTCCCAGTTAGTCTGACCTTGGTGTTTGTGGAGTTGTTGCAGTCGATTATTAAGGATACGACCACACGGAACATGGAGATTCAAGATAAGAGAGAGAGAGAGAGAGAGAGAGAGAGAGAGAGAGAGAGAGAGAGAGAGAGAGAGAGAGAGAGAGAGAGAGAGAGAGAGAGAGAGAGAGAGAGAGAGAGAGCGCCTTTGCCTTTGGTATGTCGAAATACCGGGTGAAAGAGTAGTCTATGGGGTACTGCAAGTCTGTGTCCCAATTGATGCTTTGCTGCAAACTGAGTGCACGATATGGGGCGCCGATGTCGGGAGGGGATCGTTGTTTTGCTGGAGCTTATGTGATGGAGGGGTAGCTGGGGGGGGGGGACACTTTCGAGTTGTTTTTAACATGAAACTGCCATTCATTCCTTGGAGCACGCTGTTTTCGTGGATGTTTGCGAAGATAAAACATTTCAATATCTTTATTGTACACATTTCTCTGATATTAAATGTACTTTTGAAACCATTGTAACTTTTGCAGATTATCGGGTACGATTTTGTTTACATTGCTGAACCGTTGAAGAAAGATGCTTGTCGTTGGGAGCTGAATATCCAAGGTTACAATTTATATCGGAGTGATGGGAAGGTAGACAAGAGGGGTAACATGATTCTCTTCATAAAGAATGATATAGAGTTGGAAAATACTCAATCTTTGTGGGTTGTGTTAAGAAGTCGCAAGGATAACACGAGGTAACACGAGGGGGAATTTCTTTACTCAGAGAGTGGTAGCTGTGTGGAATGAGCTTCCAGTAGAAGTGGTAGAGGCAGGTTTGGTATTGTCATTTAAAGTAAAATTGGATAGGAATGTGTACTGGAAAGGAATTGAGGGTTATGGTTATGCCAGTGGGACTAGGTGAGTGTAAGCGTCGGTACGGACTAGAAGGGCCGAGATGGCCTGTTTCCGTGCTGTAATTTTTATATGGTTATATAAGTTATATACAGCCCTCCAAAGAGCAGCTGGGATGTGGCCTACAGATTATAACAGGAAATAGAGAGTCCTGTCAAAAGGGTAATATTATAATCATCTTGAGAGATGATCGTCATGGATCTGAAGAAATTGATTGTGTTGAAAGCCTACGAGATGTCTATTTAGAGTAATTTGTCATTGAGCCTGCTCGGGAATAAGCTATACGAGAGTGGGTGCTACGTAATGAACCATAGGTTATTAGGGAGCTGAACATAAATGAACCCGTAGGAGGCAATGGTCACAGTATGACTGAGTTCAACTTAAAATTGGACGAGTGAAAGTAAAGCCGCACGTAGCAGTACGTTTGTGGAGTACGGAGGGATTAACCGAAGTAAATTGCGACGAAATGCTGACAGGGATGACAGCAAAGTAGAAATTACATCAGTGTTTGGGAAAAATGCGGAGGCTTGTCCAAATACAAACTAATACTCAAATTATGAAATAGAACAGCGTGGCTGACAGGGAAAGTTAAAGCCAATGAAAAGTCAACAGAAAGGACATTCGACAAAGCAAAAAATAGCGTGAAGATGGATGATAGGGAAGTTTTTTAAAACCTACATAAAGCTGCTAGAAAACTTATTAGGAGGTAAGAGATAAAATCTGAAAACTAAGAAAGCGAGCAGAAAATACCAAAGTAGATAGAAAAAGATTTGAAGTATATAAAAAATAAAACAGAAATGAGAGTAGAAAATTGGGTTGCAAAAAGAATAACGACGGATAAGGAGATGGCAAATGAACTAAATCAGTGTTTTGTATCAATCGTCACTCTGGAAGACACTAGCAGTTTGCTAGATGTTGAAGGGTGCGAGTGAAGAGAAGTGAGTGCAGTTACTAATACAAGGAAGAAGGTGTTCAGAATGTCAGAAGGCCTAAAGGTTCATGAGTTACGAGTACCAGATTAACCGCACCCTAGGGTTCTGAAAGACCGAAGTGTAGGGATTATGGTGGCATTAATAATGATCTTTAAAAATAATTGGACACAGGCATGAAAAATTGGACTGGAAAATTGCAAAAGTCACTCAATTCTTTCAAAAAGGAAGGAGACAGCAGAAACGAAATTATAGACCAATTAACCTGACCTCGTGGTCGGAAAGCTGGTGAAGTCAGCTGTTGAGGATGAAGTTATGGAGTACCTGCTGACAGAGGACAAGCTATAATAAAGTCAGCATGGTTTCCTTAAGAGAAAATCTTGCCTGACAAACCGTCTTTGAGGGGATTACAAGTAGGATCGATAAAGAGATCCTGAAGGACGTGGTAGATTTGAATATTCAGAAGGCCATTGACGAGGCACCAGAATATTGACAGAAGTTTACCACGTCTTTGCTCGGAGGCAGCCAATGGGAGTAATATAATCCTTTCCCGGTTGGCTGGCTGTGACTAAGTTTGTTCTGCAGCAATCTGTTTTGGGACGGCTTCTTTTCATGCTGTATATCAATGATTTTGATGATTGAATAGCTTGCTTTATTGCCAAGATTCCATGTGGTACATGATTGGCGAACGGGCAGGTAGTGTTGTGGAAACAGATTGGTTGCATCAGAACAGATTCGGAGAGTAAGTAAGAAAGTGTGAAGTGAAATACTATATTGGAATGTGCATGGTCAGCCATTTTGTGAAAGAAATAAATGTGCAGAGCATTTTCTAAACGCGGAGAAGAGGCAGAAATCTTGAAATACGAAGGGGATTGGGAATTCGTGTGAAGTCACGCTAAACACTTTAAGGGTAACTTGCAGTTCGCGTTTTTGGTGCGCAACACAAATGCAATGTTGTCATTCATTTCAAGAGGTCTGGCATATAAGAACAGCATTGTGATGCGAAGGCTTTATAAGGCACTGGTTAGGCCGCAGCTTGAGTATTGTGAACGGTTTGGGGCTCCGTGTCTAAGAAATTATATACTGGCGTTGAAGCAAATTCAAAGGAAGTTCACGTTTCCAGGAATGAAAGGGTTATGACATGTGAACAGTTTGATGGATCTGAGCTTCTACCCCGTAGAATTTAGAAGGATGAGGTAAAACCATTCGGATGTTGAAAGGTTATTTCCCAGTCTTGGACAAGAGGGCACAGCCCCAGGATAGGGTTCGACCATTTAAACAGCGTTGCGAAGGAACTTCCTTTATATATTACCAAAGGCCGCAATGGAGACCAGACCGTTGGGTGTATTTAAAGCGAAGAATGATACGTTCTTGATTGGCCACGGCATCAAAAGTTACTGGGAGAAGGCCTGGGAGTGGGACTGAGGACGGGAAACATGAACCAACCATGATTAACAGGCAGAGCAGAGTCGATGGGTTAAATGGCTTAATCATGCTTCTGTGTCTTATGGTCTGAAGGTCTATCTGTCATTAACTAGTACGGCTGTGATGTGCTGAAGGTAATACCAACACTTCATTCAACAACGACAGAAAACCGGTGGAGGAATTGTAGCATTTGAGGTAACAGCATGCAGTGGGGAAAAGAAATCAGCACAGCGAGTTCCATTTCGCAAGGAGTCGTAGTGAATTGTTGTTCCAACGCTGAAAATTCTGACATTCAATCAATCATCGGGACTGGATTGTAAAGTTATTATCACATCGGGATTAAATGTGTTGATTCATTGGTTCTGGTGAAAATGCCGTTGCTTGAAAATGCGTGAAGCAGCGTAACAGCGTATACGGACACAAACACACACACACACACACACACACACACACACACACACACACACACACACACACACACACACACACACACACGCACGCACGTACACGCACACACGCGCACACACACACACGCACTCACACGCAAACACACACACACACACACACACACACACACACGCACGCACACACGCACACACACGCGCGCGCGCGCGCGCGCGGGCGCGATCAGCTGTAGGTTTTTTTCTGTTTGGAAAGATTAGCACCGTAATGCATAGCTTTGCATTAATATAATCTATTCTCTGCTATATAAAGCAGTGTTCATGTATAAATACAGAAGGAAAAATGTTAGAAAGATGCAGCAAGCCGGCCATTTTCAGAAAGGGACACAGATTTAAAATTTCATGTGGATTCCCGTTCCTCACAACTGAAAATAAGCTGCGTGTGACGGTGCTCCTACAAAGAAACGCCGCTCATCAGCTCTGACAGAGGGAATAACTGTGGTAGATAGAATCGGATCATTATCTTTTTCCTGTGTTAGGTGTTGTGACCAAATGAATTGCACAATCCGACCAGCGCGTCAGATGCTGAAAGAAGAGCCAACCATCAACTGAGCCTAAATTACTGATAGAAATGGGCGAAGATGGACTTTGCTGGGACATGGATCAGAGGAACACATGCGAAATGCTGGAAGAACTCAGCAGAGCAGGCAACATCTATGCAGTGGAGTAAAGAGACGACGTTTCGAGTTGAGACTGTTCATCAGGCCTGGAACGGAAATGGGAAGAAATCTGAGGAGTGGAAGAGAGTGGAAGGTGAGGAGTACAAGCTAAATGATGATAAGCGAAGACAGCTGGGGAGAAGAAGATGAGTGGATTGGAGAGTGGGATGAAGTGCGTAGCTGGGAGGGGGTAATAGGTGGAAAAGGGAACGGGTTAAAAAAGAAGAAATCCCATAGTAGAGGGGATTCGACCATCGTAGGAAGGGAAACAGGATAATAAGCAGCCGACGGAATACCAAGAGTCCCGATGAAATCCAGAATGGGGAATGAACGAAAATAGACAGTGAGAGGGAAGGTAAATTTTACCGGTCAAAGGAATCAATGTTTATGCCTTAAGGTTGAAGACTACAGAGACGGAACATGAGTTGTGTCACGTGTCATTAGAGGAGGGGATGCAACGACATACCGGAATGAGAATGAAAAATGGAATTGAAATAGTAAAATCCTGAACATTACGGCTGGAGCGAACAAACTCAACAAAGCGTCGTTCAATACAAATTCTGTGTCAACGATGTAAAATGGCTGAACCAGGACTACCGGATACAGCAGATGAACCGGACGTATTCGCGGGTGAAGTGCTGCCCGAATGATAAGGACTATTTGGGTGCCGGAAAGGCAGCGAAGAAGGACGTGAATGGGCAGGTGTAGTATTTCCGCTTGCTGGGAGAACTGGCAGGAGGGAAATCGCTGGGTAGAGCAAATTGTCATAGGAATGAATCAGCAATAGCATGGGCCCGACAGAGAAGCGTAGTGTGGTGGGGGGATGAGATTGGCGGCCGGTTCCTATTGAAGTCGAAGGGTGTTATGGAGAACAACGAGGTGGATGTGGAGGCTCATGGTGTGTTTGGTTAGGACAAGCGGAAATGTTTCTCTGTTAGAGTGAAAGGAAGATGTGTTGAAGACGCATGGCCGTGAAATTGAGCAGATGCGAGTGAGGGCAACACTCGCTCGGGTAACGGAAAAGTAACCCCGTTCTTTGAACAAGGATCTGGATGGAGGTTGGAATTAAAAGCAGACTGCTCTGATTTATAACCTATAAATCCTTCCTTGCATCAATTACTCAGACAGTAAGTCCTGTTGATGAATGTTCCTCTGGCTAACAGACACGGAGCGCAGAGTAAAGGCGTCACCTCCGGCCAGTGCTTGACGCAATGAGTGCGGGAATTGATTACTCCAGAACATATCTATTCACGGAGGAATAAGTGTACGTCCATTAAGCGTCTCGTTCAGTCAATGTCCAGACAACAGAGTTTTCCCGAACGCCCTACTGCACCCCGTCATCCTATTAATAGCTGTCTCCTTCGTATTCGATACTGGTTGTTAACATGGTTAGTAACACCGCCTGCTACGGGGCGCTTAAGTAGTCTTGCGTTATTTTCCTTGATGGACGGAACAAAGTAGAGTTTCCGGTAAGTTCAGAGGAACATAGTTCAAATTAAAATTTGAACAAAACAAAACTGGGAGCACACTTAGCAAATCTATAGAGTAGTAACTGTAAACAACATTTGTAAACGTTAAACGTCAGGAACTGTAAACTGTAAATAAATTGTGCAAATGCAGTTAATAAATAAATTACAATAAATAACAAGACAAGAGCGTCCTTAAATGAATGTCGTTTTGTTCAAGAGACTGATGGTTGAGGTGTAGTAATTGTTCTTGAACCACGTGTTGCGAGTCCTGAGACTGTTGTGCCTTTTATCAAATGGCAGCATCGAGAAAAGAGCATGGCCTGCGTGCTAAGCTTCGTTGATGATGGATGCTGCTTTTCTACGACAAACTTTTAAGTGTTTTTTTTAAATGGTCAGGAGTTATTTACGCATGATGTACTGGACCGAATCCATTACCTTTTCTTGAATCTTCCCCCCAAAGGCATGGTGTTCTCATACGAGACCGTAATTCAACCAGTCAGCACAGTTTCCACCACGTATCCACACATGCTTGCCATGGTTTTTGAGGACACCCCGAAACTCCGCAGTCTACTGAGGAAGGAGCCGTCGTGCTTTCCTTGCAATTCTACTTATTTGATGATTCCAGGACATTTCCTCTGAGATATAGAGACTCAGGAATCTCCTCAGCATCAACGAAGTGTAATGATCAAGTCCCGGCTGATCATTTCACAATCGTGGCAGGTAAGTATGATGGAAGACTTGCTATTTCGGTATTCCCGTGCATTCTGGCACGAACATTTGCTGTGAGTGGTATAGCTACTAGGTAATTCTATAATTAGCTTATTGGAGTCACCGCCCAATGCTGACACTCAGCGATACTAAAATGAAAGAAAAAATGTTGTACAATGATAATTTTCAGCTGTTTTAATATCATTAAGAGATTCTGTCAACAGTGTATTTACTGAAAAAATACAGTTTAATGCTTTTCTATATGCTGAAATACCACTTAATCAAAGATAGTGGACTGCAATTTCATGTTATCCAAGCATAATTCATTCTTGAATGTAATAATAATAATGAAATGCTTAATCGATTGTGAAATGCAATCGATGTTGCAAGAAGGATTAATTAAGGTTGCATATTATTTACAAATCTCCCCCATTGCTACTAACAGGTACCTCACTCCATTCTTCAGCTCCTCTCTGAATTTTCTCTGTGTCAGTCCATAGATACACGTGTTGGTGCAGGTACTGAGAGATGACAACATAAACCCACATTGCTGCAGGATATAGGTCGGTTTGCTGAAATATCTGTCAGTGTAGAAATAGTTTTCTACTTGCCAGATCAAAGAATGTACGACATTGGGCATCCAGAATAATATAAAATTGGCTGAAACAGCGAACAACAAAATCATTGACTTTCTCCGGTTTGCCACCTCTGGATCATTACCATTTTCGCTACTTTTCCGAAGTCCCTGGCGAACTCTATTTGTCTCTATAATCCGGTTGACGGTTAAAACATTAAAGAAGAGAACAAAACATATTGGTAGCAACGACGAGGAGATACTGTCGAATACCTGGTAGCCTTTCCACAGGGGTGACGTGCTGTATTCAGCTACGGGAACACAACGCCATCGATCCACTGCGAAGTAAAACGGAATGGCCTTGGCACAACACGCTGTACTCACTGTTGCCACAACCACAGTCGCTGTTCTCTCGGTGCAATATCGGTTCCGCAGCTTCTGACAGCAGATGGCGACGCAGCGATCGAAAGTGAAAGCAACCGTCAACAAAACGGAACAGTCCCAGGTTGCGATACTCAGGACAAGTAGCACAGAACACGCGGGTGTAACGAGCAAGAAATTAGCAAACAAGTAGATGTAATTCATCCGCTGTAAAAGAATAACAACTATGACGTACATAAGATCGGCTGCCGCCATGGACACCAGGTAGAGAGTGATGCCTTTGGAAAGACCGCATCTCCCGCGGGATAGGATCACAATCGCCGTTAAATTAACTGAAATAAGTTAATAAGAATAAATTACTATCAGTTACTGCAGAGTTAACAGCGTAACTTTCTTAGAATAGTGTGACTAATAGGCCATCAGGCCGGTGTCTGCAGTCAGTTAATTTGCGCTTACAGACATGGGATGCTTATGACTCGATCAAGCAGACAGTATAGTTTCAATGCACAATTTATATCTTCCCAGTTTCACGTTCAGAATTTAACCAACGGAATGAAAGCCAGAGGCTGGCAGCAGAGCGCCTTCACTGCTCCGTTAAACAGTGAACAATGGGCTGGATACCAGTCCAGGAAGGTGAAGTTATTAAGAGCTGTCCCGATAGCATAGCGTCCTGAGGACAACAACACAAATGGTGAAGCGTCTGTCTTTAATTCCAGAAAACAGGGCGTAATTACACTTCTTTAAAATGAATTATTTAATTGGTTTTCATTTTAAATAAAATCATTTAATAATTACACCGACAAAATGGTCCTGAGTTCATTTCACTGGAAGTCAGGAGTTATATAAAGGCGGTGGAGAAAGCCTTCTGCCATCACACGATGTGAAACGGCTGTCAGGGCTAATCGAGGGTAACGTTAGATGGCAGGCTCTGTGCTATCCGTGAACAGCGGAGATGCCAGCGAGGCGTCGTGACTCTGTGGTGCCCCACGACGAGAGAAACGACAAATTTGCCAGTGGGTTTTAGCGTGCGAGATATTGTGTGTTGACATCCCTACAATAAACTTGCACCGTGTTTTCAGCTGAATTTTGCTGGGACTGCAGGGAGAGATATCACGCCGCAGAGGGGACTCGGCGGTGACCGGGCCTGATGAGTCATTGCTGTCATTATCAGAATGTTACGTGAAGTTGTGTCTTTGCAACCTGTTCTGATGAAGTCCTTGCGAAGAGCCCCGACATGAAGCGTCGAATATTTATTCCTCTTCGTCGATGCTACCTGACCTATTGAGTTCCGGCAGCAATGAGTGTTAATGGTATTTTCCTGTCTGCGCGTTTTGTAAGTTCGTTTAAGATTTCTGGCATGCAGACGTGTTAACAAAAGTACAACGTGGCAATATATGCTTAGGTTATAATCTTATTAATATATACAAATGTATCAAACACCTAAATCAAAATGCATGTATAATTAAACAATTAAATTAATGCGAATTACAATTCGAATATAACATAGCTGCGAAGGTTTCTTTTCATCGTCCAATGGCAGCACAAATGCACTGGCCATGTTGGGCATCAAGATGCAGTTAATCTACGATACCTCGAGCGTAATACAAGTGTATAACATTACCTGGAACACCGAGTGCTGCAAGCACCGGGCAGTAAATTCTGACGATGTTGTAAATTGCGGAATATCCCATTTCCTATCTGAAGCGATGATTAATTGTACAACTTGTCCCAAATACGTGCACGCACTGTTTTAATGAGTCCTTATGAACCACACGCTTAAATCGATTAGTGCTCCCATGATGTCATTAGACACAGTCCACTGAACAAACAACTATTTTCGTCACATCGTGTGCTTGTCTATCACATTCAGTTCTTCAAGGATAATCAGAAGGACATTCATTCGACGTTACTTCGAAATATATTCATTGGAGAGAGTCAGTGCAGTTCTGTTTCGCAATGATTACCTGTCGTAAAATTTGTTAACTTAACAGCAACAGATGATTACAAGATAATATAGCAGAAAACAAAACAGAATTATAATAAATAAATAAATAAATAAAATAGTCAATCATTTACAGTATACGTATATTGAAAAGATTAATAGAAACATAAATAACATATTTTAAAGAAGTGAGGCAATGTTCAAGGGTTCAATGTCCATTTAGGAATCAGATGGCAGAGGGGAAGAAGCTACTCCTAAATCGCTGAGTGTGTGACTTGACGCTTCAGTATCTCCTACCTGATGATGACAGTGAGGAAAGGGCATGCCCTGGGTGCTGGAGGTCCTTAACAACAGACGCTGCCTTTCTGAGATAACGCTCCTTGAAGATGTCCTGGGTATTTAGTAAGCTAGTACCCAAAATGGAGCCGACTACATTTACGACCTTCTGCAGCTTCTTCCGGTCCTGTGCAGTAGCCGCCACTCTCCCACTCTCACCCTCTCCCAACCCATAACAGACAGTGATACAGCCTGCCAGAATGCTCTCCACGGTACATCTACAGAAGTTTTTGAGTGTATTTGTTTTGATACCAAATCTGTATAAACTCCTAATGAAGTAAAGCTGCCGGCTTGCCTTCTTTATAACTGCATAGATATGTTGGTGCAAGGTTAGACCCGGGAACTTCAAGCTGCTCACACTCTCCACTTCTGATCCCACTATGAAGTTCGGTATGTGTTTCTTCGTCTTATGCTCCCTGAAGTCCACAATGAGCTCTTTCGTCTTACTGTCGTTGAGTGCCATGTTGGTGCTGCGACACCACTTCAGCAGTTGGCATATCGCGCTCCTGATCGCCCTCTCGTCAACATCTGAGGTTAAAACATCTATAGTAGTAACATCAGCAATTTCATGGATGGCGTCTGAGCGATGCCTCGCCACACAGACATGGGTATATATGTGGCTATACCCACTCCCCTGAGGAATACCTCTGCTGATCGTCAGCGAGGAGAATATGTTATCGCCAATCCGCCCAGATTGTGGTCTTCAGGTTAGGAAGTAGAGGATGCAATTGCAGATGGAGATACAGAGACCCAGGTTGTTCAGCTTCTCAATCAGGATTGTGAGAATGGTGGTATTAAATGCTGAGCTATAGTCGATGAACAGCATCCTGATAGAAGTGTTTGTGTTGTCCAAATGGTCTAAAGCCGAGTGGAGAGCCATTGAGATTTCATCTGCCGTTGACCGATTATGGCGATAGGCAAATTGCAATGGGTCCCGGTCCTGTCTGAGGCAGGAATTCAGTCTAGTCATGACCAACCTTTCAAAACATTATGATCTGAAGGATTATTCTAGTGCACTGTTCCTTTAGAGAGAGAGAGAGAGAGAGAGAGAGAGAGAGAGAGAGAGAGAGAGAGAGAGAGAGAGAGAGAGAGAGAGAGAGAGAGGGAGAGAGAGAGAGGGAGAGAGAGAGAGAGAGAGAGAGAGAGAGAGAGAGAGAGAGAGAGAGAGAGAGAGAGAGAGAGAGAGAGAGAGAGAGAGAGCGAGGGAGCGTACAGCTTGTGTCCTAATTCAGCAGCAGGGAGAGAGAGAAATTCTGCAAGTTGCCTTGGAAAATGAAAAGCGGAGTTATATGATGGACAGCTCGTGTTCAGCTCTTGGAGATATATACAAGGGTCTGTCGACGTTTTAATCAGACACACAGGACACACACAGAGACACACGACGCCAGAGGCAAGGAGGACACTGGTGAGCTTTGTGTGCCCACGACAAGGGTGAGGTTTTTGCTCACAGTGTGGACAAGGGAGTGGCCGGTGGAATGCTATCGGTGTGTTTAACCCTGGCCTGGGTCGAGAGCGTTATCGTGGAAACGGTCCCCTTTTCTGTGGTCACAAGTTGGTGACTGTAAGTTTCGGGAGCAGGAGGACGACGTGGAGGATCGGCTTCGGTATTGGAAGATAAACCAACACTCTATCTCTCTCTCCAACTCTACTCAAATCAAATTCCAGAACTGAACTGATTACTTACCATACCACCATAAGACTGGATCACCTGATCACCTGAGCTGGGGAAGCTTGGGAACCTTATTTACTCACCTATATATATATGCATATACTTTGCTAACCTGTTTATATTATCTTATTTTATATTACTTTATTCACGTAGTTACTAATAAAATAGAGTTTATAAAGGAAGACCCAGACTCCAGGTGTGTCCATATCTGCTGCTTCTTTTACGGGGTACGTAACAGCATTTAATAACTGTAGATGTAAGTGCTACCGTGCGATCGTCATTAAGGCAGCTCACATTATTCTTCTTAGGCATATGTATAATAGGTGCCTTTTTGAAGCGTGAGAACTTCCGCCTGTAGCAGTTTGAGGTTGGAAATGTCTCTGAATAATCGCACTAGTTGGTCGGCACAGGTTTTCGGAGCCTTAACAGGGACTCCATCGGGACTTTCCGCCTTGCAAGGGTTTACTCTCTTTAAATGCAGCCTGACATGGGCTTCTGGGATTAAATTCACCGGGTCATCAGGTACAGCAGGGATCTTCACTGCTGTAGTTATATTCTCCCTCTCAAAGGTGGCTCAGAAGTGGTGGAGTTAATCTGGTAGTGAAGCACCACTGACATTCATGCTATACTCAGGGAGTAGAATTACAGCCAGGTGATCAGACTTTCCGAAGCGAGGGCGTGGAAAAACACGGTAGCCATTCTTCATGGTGGTGGAACAATGGTCCAGTGTGTTGTTCCCTCTAGTTTTGCAAGTGATGTGTTGATGATAATTGCTGAGGGTTTTTTTTTCAGACAGGCCTGGTTAAAATCTCCCAAAACAATGGTGAAGGCTTTAGGGTGCGCTGTTTCGCGCATGTTGATCCCATTATTCAGATTATCTAAAGTCTGATTGACATTGGCCGAAGGTGAAATGTATACTGCTGACAAAGTGACCACGGAGAACTCCCGCGTTAGGGGAAAAGGAGGGCACTTAACTGGTAGATATTTCAGATCTGGTGAGCAGAATTGGGTCAGGACTGATATACTTGTGCACCAAGAAGTGTTGATCACGAGACATACTCCTCCACCTCTTTTTTGAGAGACTCTATATGTTTATCCTGACGGTATATAGTAAACCAGTCGATCTGAATCGCTGCTTGCGGGACGAATGTGTTTAAACCAGGATTCTCTGAAACAAATGTCACACGCGGACCCACTGCCCCACTATTCAGTACCCTAGCTCAGAGATAATCGATTTTATTCAACAGAGACTGCAGGTTTGCTAGCAAGATAGTCGGTGTCAGTAGTTTAAAACCCCCGTTTCCTGAAAAGTGCTTGTATCCCTGATCTGCAGCCACGTTTCCTAAGTGTTATCCTACGTGGACACTTCCGTCCTAATGAGTACTGTTTCCGTCAGTTGTAAGCAGCCATAGTCCGTTAAATGCATTAACACATCGTTGATGACTGTACTGACCTTGGAAGCTGAAACGAGAATCTTTAATCCTGTCCTTTGATAGATCTACTGCTACTCCAGTTGCCCGTAGTCGGCCCGGAATAGTCGATGTTTCGACGGAGACCCGCAGCAGGATATTTCAGCCCCGGTACTGGTCCCATGCCACTGATTCTCTTGTGATTTGATATCTGGAAGTTGCAATTTCTGTGATTCTCCAAGAGGACCACAGACTTGTCCGGTTTGTAGGCTTGCCTGCTTCAACGTTTTAGAGACCTGTGTTGTCTAAAATCAGGGACTACTGTTTTTACTCTAGGTATAGTCACCCATCCTAAACCTGAAAACGGCAGTTGCCAGACTAAGAGTAATCCACCCGTCTTCAACATTTCGGGTTTCAGCTCAGTGCTAGGAAGCATGACAGGATAAAAAAAACTTATGAAGCAGCCATGAAGATAGTTTCTATATATGTGTTCAACGAAGGACAGACAGACATAACGGGGCAGTACTAGAGGTCTCCCGAATGCCAAGGAGAGACAGTGGAACAAACACGTTGAAACTACATGGAAGGACACAAGGTCAACAACGTAGGTACACTGGCGACTTTATGTTTCCATGGGGCTTCATTAGTGGCCCCTACATGTCCTTTGAACTTACCCCTCTGACCTTAAAATCGGGCAACATACATGGACACTTCTGTGACGCAGGTGACACCAGACGGATGGGGCAGGGAATTAAAGCTCTGACAGACTACAAGATCAGGCCGAAAACTGATGACAGCGACGCCTCTCTTCCAAACAGGCTTAACAAATTCTTTGCACGTTTCGAACCATCAAATACTACAGCAAGGGGGAGATCCAATCCCTTCTTACCATCTGACCAGCCGGCTCCAATCATTGATTCAGAGCAAACACGGAAGACCCTTGCCAGGGTTATCCCACGAAAAGCGGGAGGTCCCGACAACATCCCTGGACGTGTGCTCAAGGAATGTGCTGATGTATTAGCAGATGTCCTGACAGACATTTTTCAACATTTCCCTTAGACAAGCCATTGTCCCCAGATGATTCAAAACCTCCACAATCATCCCTGTAGCAAAACAAAATCAGTTGTAGCCTGACTGAATGATTACCGTCCCGTTGCCCTGACCACCATAGTGATGAAATGTTTTGAACGGCTTGTCAAACCTAATATCACAGCCAGCCTCCCCTCATCGCTGGATCCTCTACAGTTTGCCTATCATCCAAATCGCTCTACGGAGGACGCAATATCCACCACACTGCACATAGAACATAGGTGGGAAGAGATTGAACAAGGGGGGGATATGACAGTGTCAAGGTATGCAGAAATGAGTTCAGTGGGGCCGGAGCAAGCTGAGACAATAGGTCTACCTGGACAGGCAGGGTTGTGGATCTTGGGTACGAGGTAGAAATGGAAAGTGCGGGGTGTGGGAACTATGAGGTTGGTGGCAGTGGATGGGAGATCCCCAGAGCTGATAAGGTTGGTGATGGTATAGGAAACAATGGCCTGGTGCTCCTGTTGAATTTCCAGCAGCTGCAGATTTCCTCGTGTTTGCATAATTACTAATCCAATTTACCACTCCATCACTACTTATTGTAGAATTTTCCGCTCAAAGGCATTGTTGTTCCCGTACGAGTCCATATTTGAAACAGCCTCCACACACTCCACCACACATCCGCAGATGCTTGCCAAGGTTTTTGATGACAGACCGAATCTCCGCAGTCTAACGAGGAAAGAGTGGCGCTGCCGTGATTTATTGGCATTATTTATATGATGGTTTCTGGACTGGTCCTCTCAGCACAGAGACACATGGGAATTTCGTCAGCATCAACTCAATCGAATCATCAAATCCATCTGATCAACTCACATTCGTGACCAGTAATTATGATGGAAGCCTTGATACTTCGACATTCATGAACATTTTGGCACAGACATGTTGCTGTGAGGTGTAGAGCTACTAGGTAATTCTATAATTATTATGTTAACGTTACCGTCCGATGATGACACTCGGCGATAATAAAATGAAAGATAAAATACGGTAAAACAGCGCCAAAAATAATACTTTTTGGATTATACAAGATTTAAAAAATAATATTACGTATTTTTAAATACCATTAGGAGATTTTGTCAACAGTGCATTTAGAGAAAGTAATCAAATTAATTCGCTTCATACACAGAGATACCACGTAAACAAACATAGTGGATTTCCATTTCATGATGTTCCAGGTATAATTCTTCCGTGAACGTAATAATAAATAAATGCCAAATCGTTCATACAGAAAGATCCCAAAATAGCGGCCGCACGTAGCTCAAATCAACTACTCCACATATTAATTGTTCTGACGTTGCAAAATAAATAATTCAGTTTGCATTTTATTTACAAATCTCTCCCGTTGCTACAAACAGGTACTTCACTCCATTTTTTAGTTCCTCTCTGAATTTTCTCTGTGTCAGTCCATAGATACACGTGTTGGTGCAGGTGCTGAGAAAAGACAACATAAACCCACATTGCTGCAGGATATAGGTCGGTTTGCTCAAATATCTGTCTGTGTAGGAATAGTTTTCTACTTGCCAGTTCATTGAATGTACGACATAGGGCATCCAAAGTAATATAAAATTTATCGAAAGAGCGAACAACAGAATCATTGACTTCCTTCGGTTTGCCAACTCTAGATCACTACGATTTTCGCTGCTGTTCCGAAGCACCTGCCGAACTCTATTTGTCGCTCTAATCCGTTTGACGGTGGAAACATTAAAGAGCAGAATTAAACAGATTGGTAGTAACGGTGTTGTGATGCTGTCAAATACCTCGTAGGCTTTCCACAGGGGTGACGTGTAGTATTCAGCTGCGGGGACACAACGCCATCGATCGACTGCAAAGTATAATGGAATGGCTTTGGCACAACACGCTGCACTCACTGTTGCCACCACCACAGTCGCTGTTCTCTCGGTGCAATATCGGTTCCGCAGCTTCTGACAGCAGATGGCGACGCAGCGATCGAAAGTGAAAGCAACCGTCAACCAAACGGAGCAGTCCCTGGTTGCGTGACTCAGGACAAGTAGCAGAGAACACGCCGGAGTTACGAGTAAGAAATTAGCAAACAAATGGATGTAATTTATCCTCTCTAACAAAATAACAACGATGACCACCATCAGATCAGCTGCCGCCATGGCCACAAGGTAGAGAGTGATGCATTTGGACAGACCGCATTTCCCGCGGGACAAGATCACAATCGCCGTTAAATTAACTGCAATAGTTATAAAAAATAAATTACAATCAGGTACCGCAGAATAATTAGTATAACTTGATTTGCGTTTTGTGAATAATAATCGATCGAACAATTGTATCGAATCTCTGCAAGTATAACAGTCCCCCTGCGCTGACCGAGATGATATGCGGATGGCCGCATCAAGCTGATTCTAAGTTTTAATGCACAATTTTGATCTCGCCTACTTCACTTCCAGTCGTTAACCAACAGAAGCAGAGCGCCTACAACTGGCTCTGTTGAATAGTGAACTAAGGGTCGGGTACTTGTCCTACAAGGAGAGGTTATCAAGTGCTGTCCCGAATAGGATGGCGTCTTGCGGAGAATGGCACTGGAAGTGGAGAGACCCTATATCGTAATTATATTTCCTTAAAAGAGTATTTAATTAGATTTCATATAAAATACAATTATTTTAAAAAAGTCATGAATTCATTTCACTGTAAATCTGGAGGTAGTTGGAGACTGCTGGCAGAGCCTTCTGATCTCAGAAGATGTGAAACGGCTCTTAGGGCTAGCTGGTCACAGGGGGACAGATCATCAAAGTTAAAAGTCAGACGTTACATTTTGTGCGCTCTGTGTGGAAGAACGAAAATATCAGCGAGGCCTCCTGAATATGAGGTAACACACAAAGAGATAAACGACATTATTACAAACTGGTAACGCATGAGAGTTTTAATCCAAGCGCAGCCGAGGCAGGTTTAATCACTGAAACGTTCGTGGGAAATCACCATGCTCTCAGATATATGAATATTAATTTGAAAACAATACACGTACTTTACGTTCTGCTGATTCAATACATAGTTGGTTATATAGTTGTATTGAAAATGAAAAATGGAAAAGTGAGTTGCCTAATGAAAGAGACGGTTATTGTAAGACACAATAAGGCCATAAGACAAAGAAGCATAATTTGGCCTTTTGGCCCATCGAGTCTCTACGGCCATTTTATCATGGATGATCCATATTCCCTCACTGTCGCAATTTCTTGCCGACCCCCACCCCCCCCGTATCCCTTCATGTCCTGACCAATCAGGAATGTAACAACCTCAGCCTTAAATATACATCAAGACGTAGCCTCCACAGCTGCCCTTGAAAACGAATACAACAAATTTACCATTTTCTCGCTAAAGGGTAACCCACAGCCTCCTCTGCATTCTAAATTGACTCCCCTGTATTCTGGCGCCGTTTCATCCAGTCATAGAATCCCCAAGCATGCGAAACATCCGCTCCTTGTCCACTCTATCAAGGGCATTCACGATTTGAAAGGTTTCAATTTGGATGCCGCTCATTCGTCCGAATTCTAATGAATAGAGTCCCTTCATTCTGTTTAAAATCTTTTAAACCATCTCCTGTTTCAGCACATCATTTCCAAGATAACGGGATCAAAACTGCTCAGAAATTCCAAATGAGTCCTTAACAGTGCTTTATGGAGTCACAGGATTGCAACCTTGTTTCTAAATCCTAATCCTCTCAAATTTACGCGAACATCGCATTTGACTCGTCACCACAGGCTCAATCTGCAAATTAACCTTTCGGGAATCCTGCAGAAGGACCCCCAATTCCATTTGCTCGTCACACTCTTGTAGTTGCTCTCCATTTGGAAAATAGTCAACCCTTTCATTTCTTCTACCAAAATGCGTGACAATACAGTTCCCGGCACTAAATTCCATCTGCCACTTCTTTGCTCAATCACTAAGTCAATATAAGTTCTTCGGTGGCCTCTCTTCTTTCTCAACACTACCTACCCCCCCACCTTTCTTCGTATCGTCAGCAATCTTTGCAACAAAGCCATCAATTCCATTAACCTATTTATTTAAATTTAACATTAAATCAATCAGTCCCAACACATTCCTTGTTGAATAGCACTAGTTACCAGCAGCTAACCAGAAAAGGATCCCTCTATTCCCACACCTTGCCTCCAGCCAAACAAACACTGTTTTATCTACGTTAGAGGATTCCCTGTTAATGCCATGGTCTCGCAGCTTGTTAAGCAGACACATGTATGGCACACTTTTAAAGTGTTTCTGAACATCTATCTACACACCAAGTGGTTCTTATTTTTATATCCTGCTTAATATTTCTTTGAAGAATTACAACAGATTTGTTAAGCATGATTTTCCCTTGAGTACACCATACTAACTACGGCCTATTTTATAATTCGCCACCAAGTTACCTGAAACCATATCCAGTACAATCGTCTTCATTAGCTTCTCAACCATTGTGTCCAGTCCAACTGGTCTAAAATTTCATTTTCGCTGCCTTTCTCACTTCTTTAAGAGTCGAGTGACATTTGCAATATTCCAGTCTTCCAGAACCATTCCAGAACCTAGTGACTCTTGACAGATCATTACTAACACCTCCACAATTGATTCACCCGTCTTTTCCGGACACTGGGGTGTACATCGTCTGGTCTACGTGACCTATCTACCTTTAGACTTTGCAGTATTTTAAAGAACTTTGTCCCGATTAATGGTAACTTCACAGATTCATGAACCCTGACACTCCGGAACTTCCAGCATACAATGAAGACTGATGCACCATTCTTTTTCAGTTCATACATCATTTCCTTTTCTCCTATTACTAAATCTCCAGCATGGTTTTTCAGCGGACCGATATTCACTTTTGCCTCACTTTTTAACTTATTTATGAATCAGAAGAAGCTCTTTAATATTATTGGCTAGCTTCCTTTTGCATTCCATCTTTACTTTCTTATTGGCCTTTGTCGTGTCTTCCCTTGCTTTTTTGAAGAATTTTCATATCCTCTAATTTCCCACTAATTTTTTTCTAATTTTTATTCTGCTGTAATGTTGTCTTTGAATCCCCTAGTTGACCACGGCGGTTTCATCCTGCCTTTAGAGTACTTCTCCCTTTATCAGATGCATTTATTTTGTGCCTTCCGAAGTGCTTCCAGAAATTCCAGCTATTGCTGCTGTGCTATCGTCTCTGCCAGTGTTATTTTTAAAATCAATTCTGACAAACCCCTCATTCATGCCTCTGCAATCTCACTTACTTCACCTTAACACTGATACACCTGTCTTCTTCTTCTCAAATTTGAGGGCGAATTCGTTCATATTGCAATCTCTTTCCCCTGAAGGTATTTTTAACTTCAGCTCTCCAATCAATTTTCTGTCATTGCATTACACTCAGTCCAGAATAGCTGCTGCCATACTAGGGTCAACCACGCTCTGCTCTAAAATGCCATCTCGTCGGCATTCCAGAAATTCTCTCTCTGCGCGACGCCATTGCTCACTTGTCCCTCTCCACTGATCTTCCTCCTGACACATTTCCTTGCAAGTGGAAAAAGTGCTACACCTGTTCATAAGCCTCCCCCATCACTATCATTTATGGCCTCAAACTGTCCTTCAAGGGGAAGCGACACTTTTCTCAGTTGTATCCTGTGCACATGGTGTGACCTCCAGTTTATCAGTGAGACCCAGCATAGATTGGTAGATCGCTTCGCCGTGCACCTGCGCCTCGTGCGCCAGAAAAAGCGGGATCTCTCAGTAGCCACATATTTTAATTCCACTTCCCATTTGTATTCCGTCCTGTCAGCCCATGACCTCCTCTACTGCGGCGAGTAGCCCGCACTCAAGTTGGAGGAGCAATGCCTTATATTCTGGCTGGGAAGCCTCCAAACTAATGCCATGAAGTTCGATCTCTCGAAATTCTGGTAATACAGCCTCTTATCCTTCACCATTCCCTTCCCATTTACCTCTCTCGGCGTAACATCTTACCTTCCCATCACCTCCTTCTGGTGCTCCTCGCATTTTTCTTTCGTCCATGACAATCCGTCCTCTCATATCAGATCCGGACTTCGCCAGCCCTTTACCTTTTTTGACGAATTGACTTCCCAGATGTTTACCTCCCCCGAATGTTTGGAATGTTTGGAATGATTGAAATGTGTACATTCCAATCAGTAAACGTGCTACACGTGCTACCTTATTCCGTATACAGCGCTCTTTCAAGTATAAGACCTTCAGACCTGCATTTTCTTTGTTCGGTTCTGTCTACCTTTTACGTTTCAATTGATCCGTTTGACTGTAGTTTTGCCCTGCCATCAGACTCCCGTTGCTTGGAGGCTCATTACTCAGTGATTCTGTTTGTAAACGAACCATCACTCTGGTTCCCATCCTCCCGCTATCTTGTTAAAATCAACCAAACAATCCCACAGCCTGTTTTGTTCAAGTCGTACGTTCCCCAGAAGAAATCGCAGTGATGCATAAATCTGAACCCCTGCCCCAGAATCAGTATCATCTGCCACCTCATCCTTTTCTTATTCACATTGTTAAGTGATACAGCTGCTACTCAGAGATTACTACCCTGGAAATACTGTTTATCAAACTTTTAGCTAGCTTCCTAAATTCTCTCTTCAGTTCCTCCTCAACTTGTCCACCTATGCCATTGGTACCAATATGTACCTGGACTTCTGGTTGCTCACCCTCGCCAAGGAGCAGGTCCAACACATCCCTGATCCTGGCACCAGGAGGGCAACCATCGGGTTGTGCCTCCAACGCTCACAGAAACTCCTCTCTGTTCGCCTGACTGTAGAATCTCCAATCAACACGATAATCCACTTCAACCCTCTGCCCTTCAGAGCAACTGTACCAGAGACCCAGTCACTGTGGCTCATTGTAGTATTTAAAGTTGTAAATTATTATTGCGGGGAACGGCATTGGCTATGAATTTCCCCTTATTCTCATGACAGTCGCACAGTCACTCTCTCCAGTAACCCGGGGTGTCTACGCCCCTGTAGATGCTGTCTTTCACGTACTCATTCTTCCGTACGAGTCGAGGGCTATCGAACGGAATAGCTACACATTATGTTACTCCCTTCAGCCGATAGTCGCACTGGAAAGGACAAAGTAATCAAGTCATGTCAATTCAAGTCAAGTCAATCAAGTTAAGTCACTTTTTATCGCCATTTCCACGATAACTGCTGGTACAGTACACAGTAAAAATGAGACAACGTTTGTGTTTTTTTCAGGACCATGATGTTACATGACATAGTACAAAAACAAGACTAAACTAGATAAAAAACAACACAGAGGAAAAAAAATATATAAAAACTACACTAGATTACAGACCGATTCAGGACTGCATAAAGTGCGCAAAACAGTGAAGACATTACAATAAATGGTAAAGAAGACTATAGGGCTGTAAGGAGTCAGTCCAGGCTCTGGGTATTGAGGAATCTGATAGCTTGGGGAAGAAACTGTTACATAGTCTGGTCGCAGAGCCCGAATGCGTCAGTTCCTTTTGCCAGAGGGAAAGACGGAAAAGTTTTCCAGAAGAGTTTGTATGGGGGTGCCTGGGGCCCTTCATAATGCTGTTTGCTTTCCGGATGCAGCGTGTAGTATAAATGTCCGTGATGGCGGGAAGAGAGACTCCGATTATCTTCTTAGTTGACCTCACTATCCGCTGCAGGGTCTTGCGATCTGATATGGTGCAATTTCCAAACCAGGCAGTGATTCAGCTGCTCAGGATACTCTCAATACAACTCCTGTAGAATGTGATGAGGATTTGGGGTGGGAGATGAACTTTCCTCAGCCTTCGCAGAAAGTAGGTACGCTGCTGGGCTTTCTCTGCTATGGAGCTGGTGTTGAGGGTCCAGGTGAGATTCTCCGCCAGGAGAACACCAAGAAATTCGTTGCTCTTAATGATCTCTACCGAGGAGCCGTCGATGTTCAGCGGAGAGTGGTCCCTCCATGACCTCCTGAAGTTCACAACCATGTCTTTCGTTTTGTTCACATTCAGAGAGTCCGTTAGCCGCTGCACCTCCTCTCTGTAAGCTGACTCGTTCTTGCTGATGAGACCCACCACGGTCGTGTCATCGGCGAACTTGATTATGTGGTTCGAGCTGTGTGTTGCAGCATAGTCAAAGGACAGCAGAGTGAACAGCAGTGGACTGAGCACACAGCCCTGGGGGCCCCCCGTGCTCAGTGTGATGGTGTTGGAGATAATCGAGTAATTGGCCACAGCCCCTGGTTTAACGACTAACGTATTCTTGTTTGGAGGAACATGGGGAAATAATTCAGTACTCTTAGCACAAATATCTGATTTGTATGATAGCGTTTTCTCCGGTATCGGGGAGAACCCATGAGAAAGTGTCATGTTTGTTGGTTGAACATCATACAATAGATACCAAGGTAACTCATCTGAAATATGTAAGATGGAGGCACCTCTGAAAGTTGGACACATTTTTAAGTAGTTCAATTGCAATTACAAAACGGCGTGAAACGATACTACCCTTGATTTCCTTCGCTGTGTAACACTACACAGCTTTGAAATGACATTACACCAGAAATGTAATCCACATGGGCCCGATATATTTTTAATTCTTATATTTTTAAGCTTCCATTTTCAATGAGGAACAGGGGAACAGCTGATTAAATTTTGGGTATTAATTAATACCTGCCAAATCTCGCATCGCCTCCTCCTTTCAGTAAGCTTTCAGGTTATTTGGAGCGGAATTGTGCCGGGGCTGCCCAAGGTCAGAGAGAGATATCACGGCACAGTGCGGTCTCAAAGTTTCAGGTCGAGACCCTTCGTCAGGACAGCAACGATGAGTCTTTGCTGTCACTGTCATTCTGCTGCGTGAAGTAGTATCTTTGCCGCTTCCCCGAGGAAGTCCGTGTGAAGGGTCTGAACACAAAACATCAAAAATGTATTCCTCTCCATGGATGTTGCTTGACCTGTTGAATTCCACCAGCATTGTGAGTGTGATATTTTCCTGCCTGCACATTTTGGTAAGCGTATTTCAACTTTTCTGGCATTTAGTTGTTTAACAATAGTAAAACGTGGCAATGCACGTTTAGATCGATATTACATTAAATATATCAAACACCTCAATCATATCCCATATAAAATGAATCCAGTAAATTACCGCACATTACATTTAGAATCTAACTTAACGGTAAAGATCTATTTTCATCGTTCAAGAACTAAAGAAAGTGCACTGGACGGCATATGCACCTTGAGCGTCAAAATAACATTAATCACCGATGCCACGAGCGGCAAACAAAGGCATGATATTACCTGGAACACCGAGTGCTGCAAGCACCGGGCAGTAAATTCTGACGATGCTGTAAATTGCGGAATATCCCATTTTCTAGCTGAAACAGCGATCAGTTTGCAATTTGTCCCAACTGTCTGCATGCACTAATTTGAGGAGTTTTTATACATCAGTCGAAAACACGATCAAATCAGTCAGGGCTCCCAATGGGCTCATTTGACACAATCCACAGGAAAAGAAACATGAAATGTCAACTATTTTTACTCATTGTGTTATCGTCTATTATCTGTAGTTTGTCAAGGAAAATTAGAAAGACATTCCTTTGATGGTATCTTGAAGCATTTTCAGTGACGAGGGTTTTTGCAGTTCTGTTGTGTAATGCTTGAACCGTGAAATGGAGTTTTTAATCGTTATACTTGTAATCGAAAAGGAAAAACAAAAGAACAACACCAAACACTATCTCCTTCAGTTATGGTTCAATTATAACATTGTTAGAAACATGTGATGCAAAAAGACGAAGCGAGATCAATGTGGGTGAAATGTGCGGTGAGCCTTCCTAGGAGAGCCCAGCTTAGTCGCCTGTCTGGTCTTTCCCGTGCCTTTAACCCACAGGCGATAGCCTCAGCCGGTTAAATTTGGAAAGAGAGTTTTGATTGCGTTCCTGAATATCTCCTGACTTTACGAAGTCGAACAAATCCGAGCAGCTGCAGAAATTTTCACCACAGGCAAACGTTTGGACACAGATTCACCACTCGCACGCCACAGAAATTCCACCTCAACTCTGTTCTAACAGACATTCCTCTGTTCTGTGACATGTTTACCAGATGGCGAAGGATGAGCGCGGCATGTTTGCCTTCATCATGGAGGCTTTGGGAGAGTTGGAATATCCTGCGATATTTAGATAATGTATTAAGTAGGGCGCACCTGGATCACTGTGTGCCGTTCTGGTCACCACACTGTAGGAAGGACGTCCATAAACTGGAGACTGAATACCTTTCGCAAGGATATTGTCTGAAATGGAGGGCGTGAGTTAGAAGGTGAGAATAGATGGGCAGCTCGTGTTTTCCTCGGTGGTTAGCGGGCTGAGGAGAGGAGAGGTCTGTCAGAATTTTATGAAACATGATTGACAAAGATGGGGTGGACAGACAGCTTGTTTTCCCGGGTTACAAAAGTGCGATGGTAGAATTCACAGCTTCAAGGTGAGAGGGATCAGTCGTTTAAAAATGAGCGGGGCGAGATTATTTCTTTACGTTGAGAGAAGTCAGAGCCCGGCAGGCGCTGCCATGGGGTCTGGTGGAAGCATTTACGATAGTGGCATTCAAATAGACAAATCAATATGTAGGAGATAGAGGGACGCAGATCACACACGAACATAAGTCATTTACTTTTACTTAGGATTGTGTTCAGCAGAGACATTGTGAGCGGAGGTGCTCTTCATGTGATAGAACTTTCTCTGTTCTCGGAAAGCTCTAATGATGTTAGCCAGGGATGCATGTAGTTCACTGCTGCCAGTGCGAGCAGGCACAGACAGTGTGAGCAGTCATATCTCCTGATCCACAAGGGCTCGACAGGAGAAGGATAATGAGGGGCGGAGAAGAAGAGAGGGATTTGGTTTGGGAAGTGAGAGAGACGGGGAATGGGAGAGGGAGGGGGGATGTGTGTAATAATGGTGGGGTAGTGTGAGGAAGAGGAATGAGGGGAGGGCGTGGTGGGAGAGTGAGAGAGGAAGATGAAGAGAGATAACGTTCGAATAAAGACACAGGGAACTGACTTATGTTAAGAAGAAGGTCCCTTATTGTGTCGATCCCAGGATTGCTCCAAGTTCCAGATACAAGCGGGCAAAGAACTGGCAAGGCAGTACTGTTAAATGTGTGGGTAAGGAGTTGCTGCTGTGGGATAAATTCAGTTATAGTGATCAGAGGCCACTCTTCTAGGGGAAGGTTGGGATCTGTGTAATGACAACAGGTTACTCTTAAGATGAAAGAGAGCAAACTCCCTCACCAGTGGGTTCGCAAGCAGCTCATATGAGAGTTTATAATTCTTCGGCAATGTGGTGTGAGCTAATGCAACAGGTCAACAGATATCATGCAGCAGACGGTAGAAGGGAGGTCCCGTAATGCTGAAAGGAAGTCCCGCTGTGGCCGAGAGAATGGAGACAATGAGGTAATGAAGTGTTTATTTATTTAAGTGCCCAGACACCACAGAGTGGATTTACAGCAACAATTACTCCGCTGTGCAGACAAGATAATCATGCTCCACACTACACAGTGAATTCTCTACCCAGCAAAGACCACACTCATCTCACTCTGTCCTCCCAGTACAGACAGGGAGCCTTATACCAGCATCTGTCAACACGAGGAGGACAGAAATGTGCATAGAGTAGTCTTCGGACTGCAGAGTCGGCCCTTTACAATTCCAGCCCGTCCAGCACTAACCAGCAGGGAGGTTAACATTGAGAAACTTAACAAAATTCCGCGGCCTATACATAAATAAACAGAAACATACACACACACACAAACACACACACACACACACACACACACGAAATCACACACACACACACACACACACACACACACACACACACACACACACACACACACACACACACACACACACACACACACACACACAGAGAGAAAACATCAACAACAAAAAGCAGATTGGCGCATCAGAAGCGTGTTGGGTCAAAAATCCATGTGTTAATGGGTCTAAACTATCCGCTGCTCTACCTTCTGTGGGGATCAACAATTTATCGTCATTGTATTTTAAGATACGGACTGTCACATGATGCAAGTATAAATGTGGATAACTCCTCTTTGCAATTGAAACAAAATGTGTAAGTCAATATTTTTTTTACTTTCGCGGAGGTTTTTGTTCGGCTGAAAAGAGTAACGCCTGTGTCCGTAGTTTTACATTAATGTTATCTATGCTCTGTGCAGTATAAAGTCCTGTTCCGGTATAAAAACCGGAAAGTGATGGGAACACGCAGCAAATCAGCAACATTTGTAGAAAGGGGATGGATTCAATGTTTCGAGTGGATGCCCGTTCGTCACAGCTTTGAAAGAGAGAAAATCAGCTACTTTTCATTATCGGTAAAGGCGGGCGGAAGTACTCTTACACAAAAACATTCTGGCGATTAGAATCGGGCCATTCTTTCTTTTGTTAGGTGTTGTGAACAACAGAATTTCAGTATATGTCCTGTGCGGCAAACTGTAATAATGGGCCTTGCAGGAAGCGAAGAGTGTTTCCGGAGTGTGGACGGGTGGGTGTGCGGTGAGAAGGGCGAAGATGCGATAGATGAAAGGATCCCGTTGAAGACGGCAGAAGATATGGGAGAAGGACTTGCTGATGGGAGTCTCATGAATTGCTAAGTAAGCACAAGAGGAACTGTATCCCTATTAGAGATGCGGGAAGGTGTGTTGATGACGGATGGCCGTGAAATTGAGGATATGCGACTGAGGGCACATGAATGTTGAAGGAACGGTTTGAAAAAGTACCAGGAGGAAGGCTGGAATCAAAAGCACACTGCCCTGTATCATTCTCTGCATCATATTCTCAGACAATATGTCCTGTTGGTGAATGGTCCTCTCACGAACAGACAACGAGGGTAGAATGTGAGCGTCTTCTCCGGCCAGTCTTGACGCATGGCGTGGAAGAATCTAAAAATAATCCGAGAACATCTCCGCTCACAGAGTAAAAGTGGACGTCGTTTAAGCTTCGGAATCAGTGAACCAACAAACCTCATAGTGATCGAATGAGCCCTCTAGTATCTGGATATCCGATTAACAGCTCGCCCTTTCACATTGATTATTGGTTTATAATGTGGTTAGTACTCAAGCCTGACACAGGGGTTGCTTGACTAGTCATGTGTTATTTTCCATAGTGCATAGACCAAAAGAGAATTGTGGATAACTTAGGAACATAAGAACATAGTTCTAGCTTTTCTCACCAAAGTAGAACAGCTGATGATTAGCTAGCATTAGAGTACAACGTACAAAGTTCAAAGTAACATTTATTATCGGAGTAGATGCTTGTCAATATATACACACACAGAGATTCTTGTTCGGCGGGTATACTTAGTAAATCAAAAGAATAGTAACTCTAAATGGATCTATAAAGTGTTAACATCAGAGACTGTAAACTGTTAACAAACAGATTATTATCTGCCAATGCAGATAATAAATAAATAGCAATAAATAACAACAATGCAATAACAATGTAATACCATCTACCTGATGGCAGCAAAAGATAATGGCCCAGGTGCTGAGGACATTTCATGATGGAAATTGTTTTTCTACCGGAGCGTTTCATGTCGATACACTCAATGGTTGTGGGGATTTAGCCGTGATGTAGGGGACTGAATACAGGACCTTTTGGAGGATTTGCAGTCCAGAGGAATTGGTGTTCCCATGCCCAGGTTGGAATACAACCATTCAGCTCTATTTTCAACAAATATCGAAACTTCTTCCGAAGTTTTTGATGACACGTCGAATCTCCTGATCATCCTGCGGAAGCAGAGGAGCTGTCGTGTCTTTTTTGTTTTTTTCCAATTGTATCTATATGATGGTTTCAGGAAAGTTCCTCTGAGTTAGGGACACACAGGAACTTCGTCAGTATCACCTAAATGCAATGGCAAAGTCGCAACTTATTACCTCTCATTCGTGACTAATAGATAGGATGCAATATCTACTACTTCGTATTCTGGATCGTTCCGTCGCGGACATGTGAGTGTGAGAGGTTTAGAAACTGGGTAATTCTACAATGATCATATTGATCTTCCTGTCCAATACAGACATTCAGGGATAATAAAATGTAACGGGATGCCTTTGTAGCAGAGACAACAAATGATTATGTTCAGATTATACAAGGATTCTGTTTATATCTTACATATGTTTCTCAAAACACGCGAAGATTTTGTGAACAGTGCGCTTACTGTGTGAATCAGCTCAAGGGCTATGCAGATGCAAGATACCTTATAATCAACCATAGCCGAATGAAATTTCTAGATATCCAAGACTAATACCATTTCCTGAAGAGGTATGGGTTAATTTGATCAATATCTTTCCCGAAATAGCAGTAAACCTTTACAGTGAGATCCGTAAACTGCGGTCGTTTACAGAACGAATCAAATACGTACTCTCCAAAATAATTGTTTTGAAGAGGCAGGAAGTAATAAATGTCGTTTCATTTAATATGCAAATAACTCCGTTGCCTCAAACAGGGACTTCACTCTATTCTACAGTTCTGAGAGACCCCGACAGCAGTTCCCAGTTCGGCGAAGAACCGAAGTTCGTGCGTAACCCCAGATCACGGTCATCCAAAAACCTAAAAAGGGGAAAATAGAGATATTAAAGATAGAGATAGAGCTGCTTCCGAAGTTACAAGCAGAGGAGTCGCCGTTTTGGCCTGTCGTCCTCCTAAGCTCCACCATTTGATTTGTTATTGGGAAATGAACCTTGTCAGGTGTCAGATCGCTCGGCGGAAGAACATTTTAGAGCTGTCTGCTTTGCACAATTCTGTCTGCTTTGCCATAGATTTTGATAGCGCTGGAGAGGGATAGGGATAGACAATTTGGAAAAACATATTGATTGGGGGGTAGGGGAAACTAAGACGCTATTTTCAGGAACTTTGGAGCATTAATTGGGAGCAGATGTTCTCAGGGAAATGCACGGAAGTAATGTGCAAATTCTCAGGGAACATTTACGGTGTAATGCATAGGAATGTTCTATTGAGGCAGGGAGAGGTTGGTAGGGTAAAATATGTAGAAAGCCTAGTTAAGCAGAAAAGATAAGCTTACAAATGCTCAGGAAACTAGGTCCTGATAGAGCTGTAGAAAATTATAGGTTTGCCAGGAGAAGCTTAAGAATGAAAATAGGCGAGCTCGAAGGGGCCATGCCAAGTCCTTGGTGGGAAGATTAGGCAACAACGCAAGGCTTTCTACAAGTGTGTGACGAGCAAGAAATTGAGACGTGATAGAATAGAGCCAATCAGGGGCAACATCGGAAAAGTGTGCATGGAATCGGAGAAGGTTGTAGAGGTAGTTAATGAATGTGTTGCTTCAATATTCACCAGTGAAAAGGACCTTGGTAATGGTGGGGATGATTAACAGCGGACTGAAACGCTTGAGCATATAGACATTAAAAATACTGGAGCTTCTGAAAAGCATTAAGTTAGATAGGTCGCCGGGTCGAAGTGAGATACACTCCAGGCTACTCAGGGAAGCGAAGGCGATTGCTGAGACTCGAGTGATGATCTTTGCATTATCAGTAAGGGCCGGAGACTTATCGGAGAGTTGGAGGTTTCCAAATGTTGTCCCTTTGCAAAAAAACGTGTATAGATGTACCCCAGGATTTTACACACCAGACGTAACCATACATGACACTACCACCTCCTCAGACAACAACTTCCTTGCACGCTGCAAATTTTCGGTGAAAACATATTTCTCAATTTCCATTTGAAACTCTTCTCGCGGTCTAAAGCGATGACTTCTCCTTTTGCCATCCACTAGCCCGGAAATAAATATTTACTAGTCAATCTATCTCTATATGAATTTATAAACCTCCCTAATCTTACTTACGTTTCAGAAGAATAAAATTTCCGAGCCCTTTTGACCTCTTTTTATCACCCAATCTCCCTCTTCCTGGTTATCCTGAAATCTCTTTTGCCTCACTCCAATTAAATAACTTCGTTCTGAATGGCAGGACAACCGGGTCTGTGTAAAGTACTACTGATTGGAGCTTGGCAGACGTCATGAACTCCGTTTAAAATGGAAATCGTCCCTGGATAAGCCGTTGGAATTTGCAGAAATAACAGAGGAGATATATAAAGGGCAGTCAATGGGTGTTGTTCAATTTGTCTACTTGGAGTTTCAGACTGGTGCTGCACACAAGGCTACCCAGAACGACTACAGGAAAATTACTAGCATGGACAGAAGGTTGGTTGACTGGCAAATAATGGGAAGGAAGAATTTTTTTTACTGGTTGGCTGTTGTCGACTAGTGGTGTTCCAACCTGTTCATTGTAAGTCGTGCGTAATCCACGTAACGTAAACTATCTAGATGGCAGTATTAGCGACTTATAGCCAAAGCTTGCCGACAATCCAAAGGTAAGTGCAGGCCAAGTAAGGCTGAAGAATCGAGGAGTTTGCAGATGTACAAGGGAGAGCAGCCAATGACTTACAGATAGAGTAGAATGTCGGGCAGTTCAGATCATGAGATTTGATGAAGGGAGGAAAAGTGTAGGGCATTTCACACATGTGTACGGAATTCAAACATTGGAGACGTAAGGGGTCGTGAAAGTCCAAGTGTGTGATCACTAATGGCGTCGTTGAAAGTTGTACCGGTAGTGAGTAGGGCAATGCAGTGCTATCAATCATTCCATAAAAATAGAATGGTACAGCACAGTACAGGCACTTTGGCCCACAATGACGTGTCGACCCTTAAACCCTGCCTCCCATATAACTCCCCACCTTAAACTCCTCCATACAACTGTCCAGTAGTCTCTTAAATTTCACTAGTGTATCTGCCTCCACCACTAACTCAGGCAGTGCATTCCACGCACCAACCACTCTCCGAGTAAAAAAAAACCTTTCTCTAATATTCCCCTTGAACATACTACAACTTACCTTAAAGCCATGTCCTCTTGTAGTGAGCAGTGGTGCACTGGGGAAGAAGCGCTGGTCGACTCTATCTATTCCTCTAAATATCTTTTACAACTCTATCATGTCTCCTCTCATCCTCCTTCTCTCCAAAGAGTAAAGCACTAGCTCCCATAATCTCTGATCATAATTCATACTCTCTAAACCAGGCAGCATCCTGGTAAATCTTCTCTGTACCCTTTCAAATGCTTCCACATCCTTCCTATAGTGATGCGACCAGAACTGGACACAGTACTCCAAGTGTGGCCGAACCGGAGTTTTAAAGAGCTGTATCATTGCCTCGCGACTCTACATTCTATCCCTCGAATTATGAAAGCTAACACCCCATAAGCTTTCTTAACTATCCTATCTACCTGTGAGCGCAACTTTCAGGGATCAGTAGACATGCACCCCCTGATCCCTCTGCTCCTCCACACTGACAAGTATCCTGCTATTTACTTTGTACTCTACCTCGGAGTTTGTCCTTCCAAAGTGTACCACCTCACACTTCTCCGGATTGAACTCCATCTGCCACTTCTCAGCCCACTTCTGCATCCTATCAATGTCTCTCTGAAAGCTTCAACAATCCTCTACACTACCCACAACAACATCAACCTTTGTGTCGACAGCAAACTTGCCAACCCCCCCACTTCCACCCCCACATCCAGGTCGTTAATAAAAATCATGAAAAGTAGAGGTGTCAGAACCAATCCACTGTGACACCACTAGTCACAGCCCTCCAATCGAAAGTATACCCTCCACCACGGCTTTCTGCAGGCAAGCCAATTCTGAATCCACCTGGCCAACTTTCACTGGATTCCATACCTTAAGACTTTTTGAATAAGCCCACTGTGTGGAATCTTATCCAATGCCTTAATAAGATCCATGGAGATCACATCCACTGCACTACCTTCCTCTCCATGAACATCAACGTGCTCCAGAACATCAACCTCACTCATATTGTCCTCACTGTCATCATGTTCCTTCTCATTGGTGAATACCGATGGGAAGTATTCATTGAGGACCTCGCTCACTTCCACAGCCTCCAGGCACATCTTCCCACTTTTATCTCTAATCGGTCCTACCTTCACTCCTGTCATCCTTTTGTTCTTCACTTAATTGAAGAATGCGAGACCTCCGATGGCTGTAATGGAGTAGGTTGCACTTGCTACGTGCTCCGAAATTATTCGCTCACTTTGCTGTGTCAGTCTATCTCGGTGAGAGCACCATGAGTAGAAAGCGGTCAAAGAAGGAGACTACTTTAGAGACTTTGACTGAAATGTTTCAACAAATGTCAGAGAAACTCGAAAAATCGGATAAACTGGATGACTTGGAATCCAAGCTGGATTTGCTACAGAATTCCTTCGACCTGGTTAAATCTGAACTGAAAACGCTTCATCAGAAACTTAGAAGTATACAGCAGACTGTGAATGACCACGAAATTCGTTTTAAGCTACACGAAGAATCTTTGCCGGTGTTGCAGAAGGATATCGAAGGTTTCAAGAAAATATCTAAGGAACAGCTTAAAAAATACGACGCGTTACTGAAGAAACTTACAGATTTGGAGACCAGGAACCGAAGGTGCAATATCAGTATTCTTGGGCTTCCTGAAATACTGGAGGGTAATCCACCTATCAATTTTTGTGCTCAAATGCTGCAAGATTTATTCCCTGATATATTATCGGAACTACCAAAATTTGAGCGCGTCACCGAGTTACCCCGCCTAATTGGGATCCTGCCAAACCTCGCTCTTTTATCATTCACTTTTATGACTGTCAGATCCTTCGTGAATCAAGGAAGAAACGTATATTACAATTTCGTGATCAACAGTTTTGGATCGTTCAAGATTATCCACCGGAAGTCCTAAGAGCTAGACAGGCTTTTAAGGAGGTCATGTCTGATCTTTTTAAGCTTTGCTGTCGCCTTTCTCTCAGAGATCCGTGTAAACTCAAGGTTACTACTTCTGATAATAAGGTTTCTTGATTTACGAAGCCTGAAGAAGCTAAGAAACTTTTACATAGTCTCCATACTTAAGTTCAACTTTGAGTTGTTTTATGTTAAATGTTTTAATTTCAGGAGTTCAATCAAGTAATTGGTGCGTTGTTGATATCAAGGTTTCTTAGTTTTACGAAGTCTTAATCATTTGTTTGATTAAGTAACTGGCGCCTTGTTATCTTTCAAACTATGCAAAACATGCAGGCAGACTGCATCCATTTTCTCTTTTGCTGTTTTTCGCAGCTCTTTTTAAACAATACGTTATATTCTCTCAGTGTTTTGTTGATTTTTACCTTCCTTTTAGTAATTTGACTGAAAGTAATTATGTAGGGTGTACATGTAGTAATTACTGAGGAATGAAACTATAGCGTGTTTTGCTTTCCCTTAAATTCACTCAGATTTTTCCTATCTTTTGATTATTTATATACCTTTCGGCCCTTTACTGTTTTTCAATAGTATACAATATTCTATATTTCTTATTGCTGATTTTTGGTTTTTTCATTATTTTGCCATTTTATTCTTTTTTTTCTCTCCCTTGAATGCCTTAAATTAGTCATGTAGGAAGCTATCTAAACTACTACCCTTTTTAATTATCTTCTACTTGTTTCTTTACTCTTTTTCTTGCACCCGCGAGTAAATGCTGTTTTACTTATTGATTTTCCTTATCTGTCTTTCCTTTTTTTTTTTTACCGAGACTAATACATATTTTCCCATGTTTTTTTTTCGTAATTAGCTAACTTACTTACTTTGATATTTTGTTTTTGTATATATATATATATATATATTTACAATCGTTTTTTCAGCACAGCTATGCATATATATTTTCTGGAGCCACCGGAGGTTTGGGTTGGGAACGTTAGAATTAGTCTTCAGCCTCCCTCAGCTGATTTCTCTCTTTGGGGAGACGGAGGGGGGGAAGTGGGTTTTTCTGTAAAGCTGATGGGATGTTTTTACTGTTTTACTCATTCACTAACTACATGTCTGTGATTACCTTTCATACATTACTAAAGGATACTTGATGGATTCTTTTATTAATATACTCAATTTTAATGTGAAAGGTCTAAATAACCCTGTTAAACGAAATGAGATTTTCTCTTATATCCGGAAACTTAAAACTCATATAATCTTTCTCCAAGAAACCTATATTCGTAAAGATGATATTTCACGCTCTTTCAAAGGATGGAAGGGTATACATTTTCATTCACCCTCTCAATCTAGATCGAGAGGCTTCTCTATCCTGTTTGATCAGAATGTATCCTTTATTGAACATAATTTAATTTCTGATACAAATGGGCGCTTTGCTATAGTTTCGGGTAGTCTTGAGAATAAACTAATCATATTTGCGAATGTATACGCTCCAAATACAGATGACTCCTTGTTCTTTGAACGTCTTTTCTCTTTTCTGCCTGATTTGAATCGGTATTCCTTAGTGATGGGTGGAGATTTTAAGTTTTGGCTTGACCCTATATTAGACCGCTCTTCAAGTAAAATCCCTGTCACTAATAAATCAGTCCTACTTTTTAAATCTTTTTTTTAATCTCATGTGGTATTCTTGACTTGTGACGTTTTTTACACCCCCCAAGAAAAGGAATATTCATATTTCTCTCAGGTTCATCATATGTACTCTCGGATTGATTATTTTTTTATAGATAGAAACTTGCCTCCACTGGTACGATCCTGTGATTATAAGGAGATTGCTTTGTCTGATCATGCACCTGTGCTTCTGGCTTTAAGATTACCTGTTAACTCTGTACCAAATAGAAGTTGACGTTTTAACTTACGAAAACCATATTACTTTTTTCTTTAATGAAAATTTTAAAGGAGATACTGCTGGTAATATAGTCTGGGATACTTTGAAATCATATATTCGTGGAGAAATTATCTCTTACTCTACCTATATAAAGAAAAAAGCTGACAAAGAAAGGTCTGACCTAGCAGCGATATTAAAAGATCTTGATCGAAAGTATGCCCTATCTCCAGATCCAAGTATATATAATAAGCGTATTGAAATCCAATCCAAGTATAAACTTCTGCTGACTTACCAAATTGAACGACAGCTGTTGAGAGATAAAACTCAATTTTACATTCACGGGGATAGATCTGATAGCTTATTAGCCAATGGCTTAAAATCTTTTACAGTTAATCGTCAAATCACAGAAATTTTTAAAGATAATTGAACTAAGACATCCGACCATTCTGAAATTAACAACGTATTTAAAGACTTTTACCTTAAGTTGTATCAGTCTGACTCTTCTTCAGATGATACCTATATGAATGCTTTTTTCAGTAATATCAACATTCCTACATTGTCTGCTGATAGTCTAACACAGTTAGATCAGCCTACTTCCAGTGAAAAAGTGCCTGAGGCTATACGTGCTTTACATTCTAGTAAGACCCCACGACCTGATGGCCTGAGGTCAAAAGATTGAGGGAGTTACCTGATTCAAAGGACTCTGATAAAACAGAGGATAAATAGTACTCACATTTTAATATACGTCGGTTATTGAATGTGATATATTCACCATCCAAAAAAAAATCAGAGTGCATATTATCCTTAGATGCAGAAAAAAGCCTTTGATAGGATTGAGTGGAGTTATCTTTTTAAGATCTTAGAAAAGTTTAATTTTGGGCCTAATTTTATTCGTTGGGTTAAATTAATCTACCTGTCTCCTACCGCTCAGGTTATTACTAACTCCCAAATTCCTAAGCCCTTTAAATTACAGCGGGGAACTAGACAAGGTTGTCCTCTTAGTCGTTTACTTTTTGCTTTAGCTATAGAATCCTTAGCAATAGCACTTCGAGAATCTAAGGACATTTCTGGTATACTAAGGGAAGTTATGTCTCATAAAATTTCATTATACGCTGATGATATTTTATTTCTTATCTCTAACACTGGAACTTCTTTACCTTTGGTTCTTTCTTTAATCTCCCAGTTTAGTTCTTTTTCAGGATATAAGCTGAACCTACATAAAAGTGAGCTATTTCCTTTAAATGACCTAATGTCATCAAATGCCAAATTTCCGTTCAAAGTTGTTGCAAGTCAATTTACATATCTAGGTGTAACAATTACTAAAACCTTCAAGAATTTATTTAAAGAAAACTTAAACCTCTTATTGAATTATGTGAAAAAGACGCTTTCTAAATGGTCCCCTCTTTCTTTTCCCTAATTGGCCGAATTAATTCGATTAAAATGAAGATACTTCCTAAATTTTTATATCTTTTTCAGGCCTTACCTAGTTTTATTCCTAAAACTTACTTTGATTCTTTAGATTCAATTTTAACCTCTTATATTTGGAATAATAAACAAGCTCGTTTAAGTAAAGTTTACTTACAAAGAAATAAAGAGATGGGTGGACTAGCCCTACCCAATTTTAGGTTTTACTATTGGGCTGCCAGTATAAGGAATATTGCTTTCAGGTCCTATTATATTTATCGTAAAGATTGCCCATCATGGGTCTCCTTAAAAGTTAATTCTGTAAAAAATTCCTCTATTGTCTCTCTTCTTGGATCATACTCTTCTTTTTCAGCAAATGAAACAACAGATAACTTAATTGTTAAGCAAACTTTAAGGATCAGGTCTCAATTTAGAACATTTTTTGGTTTAGTGAATTTTTCATTATTATCTCCCATTCTCATTAATTATTTTTTTTATCCCTTCCATGACTGATAAAGTCTTTAAAGATTGGGATGAACTAGGTATTAAGTGTTTTTGGGACCTGTTTATCTCAGGATCTCTTGCTTCATTTGACTAATTGTCAAATAAATCTGCTCTCCCAAAAACACATTTTTACAGATACCTTCAAATTAGAGATTTTCTACGTTTCCAATTAGCTACTTTTCCTATAGGTCCTGATAAAAATTTACTGGACGATCTTTTAAATTTAAAACCTTTTGTTAATGATTCTATTACGGTATCTAGAACTTGTTGATTGATTCTAGACAAGAGTTTTTAGATAAAATAAAAAAAAGCTTGGGAGGATGACCT
Organism: Hemitrygon akajei; assembly: GCF_048418815.1. Taxonomy (NCBI): domain Eukaryota; kingdom Metazoa; phylum Chordata; class Chondrichthyes; order Myliobatiformes; family Dasyatidae; genus Hemitrygon; species Hemitrygon akajei. Next base: position 34,778,554 of record NC_133151.1, on the reverse strand, counting down.
AAATTGTCAGATTTCTGATGATAGATGGAATAAAATTCTTAAACGGTTAATAAATCATCTTTCTGTGCTCGTCATTCTCTTCTACAATTTAAAGAGGTTCATAGAGCTTACATTTCTAAACAGAAGCTCTCCAGTTTTTACCCGAATATTTCTCCACTTTGTAATAAATGCAACTCTGCTGATGCCTCTTTAATTCATATGTTTTGGTTTTGCCCTACAATTGAAAAGTTTTGGCGGGAAGTATTTCATACCATCTCTCAACTTTTTAGGGTCCAGTTTGACCCAAATCCCCTTACTGCCTTGTTTGGTATTATTGCAAATGAAGATATAACTTTAAATACTCCTAAGCCTACAGGTTTTAGTTTTTACCTCTCTTTTAGCAAGAAGAGCAATCTTGCTTGAATGGAAGGAGTCTACCCCTCTTACACATCTTCAATGGCTACATGATATTATATCTTATTTAAATTTAGAAAAGATCCGCTGCTCAGTCTTAAATTCGAAACAATCTTTTTATGATATTTTGGGACCTTTCCTAAATTACTTTTCCAATTTATAAAGTTTAACAGTGCACAGATTTTTATGTATATTTTTATCTTCTCTTCTCAAGTGAATATGTTTTTTTTTCTAATTATCCATTGTCATCCATCAGCTTTTTTTCTTTGGTAGTTGGTAGGGGGTTGACTTTTTTATATAAAAAAATTATTTTATGATGTATGACTTATCTTTAAATTTTTGATTACAGAGTAGTATACCTTTATGTGTTCCGCTATAACATTTTGATCAATTTTATTACAATATATGAATGTACTCAAGTTATGTTGAGATGTATCTATGTGTTGCACTCTGTAAATCTTGTTTTTTGTCCTTCTGAATTAAAATATTGTAAAACGAAAAGAATTGAAGAATGCTTTGGAGTTTTCTTTTACCCTTCTCGCCCTGGCCTTCTCATACCCCCTTCTTGCTCTCCTCAGCCCTTTCTTAAGCTCCTTTCTTGCTACCCTATAGAGGCGAAGTATATATCGAAAAGGAAGTAATGGTCATATTTAAAAAAAAATCTTATTGCTCCAACCGCATTTGGAGTTGTATGAGAAATTTCAGGACGAGCAGAGAATATAGAGCATACAATATAGAACAGCACCGCATAGTGCTATGAATTTGGTGCACAATGTTCTAACGACCCTTTACACATCCGAGTGAAAGTATCCTGTCAGAAATGTCGGGTCGGCTGATGCAAAGGAATGTCAATATCGCTTTAGCTCCGTCCTGAAGTAGGAATTACAAGAATCGGATGCTTAAACTTCAATTACATCTTCAAGATCAGGTGTTTTCCTTCAGTGGATAATAACAGCGATTTGCTGTGTGTAGATGGCTGAATCAGATATCATCGTGTGGTTACGAGCCTTTGAAACGGAAGCATGAAAGGCATAGCATAGTAATGTATTTGCTAATGGGATTAGTGTGTTGTTGTCATGCAAACGGCTGATGGTTGTCTCTATTGCCAGTGGTGATCGTTCACGGATGTGCTCAAGAGGTTTATTCAGCGTCCTGCAATGGGAAATGTTATTGGACGTCAGTATCGAGAAGAGATCGACCTTGTCTGCGGCTGGATTGTTGATTCACATTGCCAGTGCAATAGGTGAAACAATGGGGAGTGGGTGTGGCGAGAACTTGGTTTCACGTATTTCAGACTGAGGGAGTGCAACTTTCTGTGGATTTTTGGGTGTGGCCAAACAATGAAGTTACAACACTGGGGATAGACACACTGCGTAAAGTAAGTGCTATCATAGACTCGGCAAAAGGAGTAATAACATGGAAACGACGGAACGGCAAAACATGTGGGACCTGAAAAGCACTTATTGCACACAGAGAGACAGGAGCCCCAAACAGTGAAGAGTGTTGAATTCATTGGAGTAAGTCCCACACATGGGGGCTAAGCTCAGTCAGGGACTGTTGGAAGTAATGCAGAGGAGGCAGCAACGATTTAAGTAAAGGCTCACCTGAAAAGGAGTACCATGGAGCAGAAAGTGAAGGATATCAGTGTGGGCAGGACAGCGGAGAAACAAGAAGCAACATAAATCACATGTACAGAAAGAAACTACAAATGCCAATTCAGTAAGATTACATAGAGATGTGAACGGACATTTATAACCATATAACAAATAGAGCAAGGAAACAGGCCACGTATACTCTCACCTAGTCCCTGCGACCTGCACTCAACCCATAATCTTCCATTCCATTCCTGTCCATATACCTATCCAATTTTACTTTAAATGACAATATCGAACCTGCCTCTACTACTTCTACTGGACGCTCGTTCCACACAGCTACCACTCTCTGAGTAAAGAAATTCCTCCTCGTGTTACCCCTGAACTATTGCCCCCTAACTCTCAACTCATGTCCTCTTGTTTGATTCTCCCCTGCTCTCAATGGAAAAAGCCTATCCACGTCAACTCTATCTATCCCCCTCATAATTTTAAATACCTCTATCAAGTCCCCCCTCAAACGTCTATGCACCAAAGAATAAAGACCTAACTTGTTCTACCTTTTTTCTGTAACTTAGGTGCTGAAACCAAGGTTCTATTCTAATAAATCTCCTCTGTACTCTCTCTATTTTGTTGACATATTTCCTATAATTCGCTGATCAGAACAGTACACGATACTCCAAATTTGGCCAAACCAATGCCTTGTACAGTTTTAACATTACATCCCAACTCCTATACTGAATGCTCTGATTTATAAAGTCCAGCATACCAAAAGCTTTTTTCACCACCCATCCACATGAGATTCCACCTTCAGGGAACAAAGCACCATTATTCCTAGATCACTCTCTTCTACTGCATTCCTCAATGCCCTACCATTTACCATGTGTGTCCTATTTTGATTAGCCCTACCAAAATGTAGCACAACAAACTTTTCAGCATTAAACTCCATCTGCCGTCTTTCAGCCCACTCTTCTAACTGGCCTAAATCTCACTGCAAGCTTTGAAAACCTCTTTTATTATCCAGAAAATCACCTATCTTAGGATCATCTGCATACTTACTAATCCAATTTACCACCCCATCATCCAAATCATGAATGTATATGATAAATAACATTGGACCCAGTACAGATCCCTGAGGCACACCAGTAGTAACCGGCCTCCAACCTGACAAACAGTTCTCTACACCTACTCCCTGACATCTCCCATCCAGCCGCTGTTGAATCCATTTTACTACTTCAATATTAATACCTAAAGATTGAACCTTCCTAACTAACCTTCCGTGCGGAACCTTGTCAAAGGCCTTACTGAAATCCATATAGACAACATCCACTGCATTACCCTCTTCAACTTTCCTAATAACCTCTTCAAAAAATTCAATAAGGTTTGTCAAACATGTCCTTCCACGAACTAAACCATGTTAACTGTTCCTAATTAGACTCTGTCTGTCCAGATAATTATATATACCATCTCTAAGAATACTTTCCATTAATTTACCCATTAATTTTCCATTAATTTCCATTAATTTACCCACCATTGATGTCAAACCTACAGGCCTATAATTGCTAGGTTTACTCTTGGAACCCTTTTTAAACAATGGGTGACCATGAGCAATACGCCAATCCTCCGTCACCATCCCCGTTTCTAATGACATTTGAAATATTTCTCTCGGAGCCCCTGCTATTTCTACACTAACTTCCTTCAAGGTCCTAGGGAATATCCTTTCAGGTCCCGGAGTTTTATCCACTTTTATATTCCTTAAAAGCGCCAGTGCTTCCTCCTCTTTAATCGTCATAGTTTGCATAACTTCCCTGCTTGTGTCCTTAGCTTACACAGTTCAATATCCTTCTCCTCAGTGAATACCGATGAAAATAAATGTTTCAAAATCTCCCCCATCGCTTTTGGCTCCACACATAGCTGTCCACTTTGATTCTCTAAGGGACCAATTTTGTCCCTCGCTATCCTTTTGCTATTAACATAACTGTAGAAACCTTTTGGATGTATTTTCACCTTACTTGCCAAAGCAACCTCATATCCTCTTTTAGCTTTTCTAATTTCTTTAAGATTCTTTTTACGTTCTTTATATTCCTCGAGCACCTCATTTACTCCATGCTGCCTATATTTGTTGTAGATCACTCCCTTTTTCCGAACCATGTTTCCAATATCCCTTGAAAACCATGGCTCCCTCAAACCTTTAACCTTTCCTTTCAACCTTACAGGAACATAAAGATTATGTGCCCTCAAAATTTCACCATTAAATGACCCCCATTGCTCCATTACATCCTTCCCATAAAACAAATTGTCCTAATCCACTCCTTCTAAATCCTTTCGCTTCTCCTCAAGGTTAGCCTTTCTCCAATCAAAAATCGCAATCCTGGGTCCAGACCTATCTTTCTCCATAATTATATTGAAACTAAAGGCATTGTGATCCCTGGACCCGAAGTGCTCCCCAACACATAACTCTATCACCTAACATATCTCATTCCCTAACAGGAGATCCAACACTGCCCCTTCTCTAGTTGGTACCTCTATGTATTGCTGCAAAAAACTATCCTGCACACATTTTACAAACTCCAAACCATCCATCCCTTTTACAGTGCGGGCTTCCCTGTTTCTACGTGGAAAATTAAATTCTCTCACAATCACAAACCTGTGCTTACTACTAATATCTGCCATCTCTTTACAAATTTGCCCCTCCAATTCTCACTCGCCATTAGGTGGTCAATAATGCACCCCTATTATTGTTACTACGCCTTTTCCATTCCTCAATTCCACCCAAATAGCTCCCTAGACCAGCGCTCTAATCTATCAAGGGTCGCGTTCTCAGGATTGCTGCCGGTACTACATGATAGTGATGGTAAGAATTGCAGGAGATGGCAGTTGAATGCGTGGCTGAGGGGTTGGTGCAGGAGGCAGGGTTTTGGATTTTTGGACCATTGGGATCTCTTCTGCCGAAGGTGGGACCTTTACAGATTGGACGGGTTGCACCTGAACTTGAGGGGGTGAAATATACTTGCTGCTAAGTTTGCTAGCATGGTTCGGGAGAGTTTAAAAATTTTTTCAAGGGGGATGGGACACGGAGCGAAAGAACAGTGAAAGAAGTGCATGGAGTAAAGCCAGATCTAACATATAGAGAGGCGTTGAGGAAAGAGCAGCAGAATATAGGGTATAAAGGTAGTAAGGTAGAAGGACCAAAGTTTGTGTACTTCAATGCAAGAAGCATCAGGAACAAAGGTGATGAACTGAGAGCATGGATACATTCATGGTCTTATGATGTAGTGGTGAGGGATTACTGGTCAGGGATACTATTGCAGCTGCAGAAAGGGTGGGTAATGTGGCAGGATCCTCTTCTGTGTCAGTATGGGTGGAAGTCAAGAACAGGAAGAGAGCAGTTTCTTTACTAGGAGTATTCTATAGGCCCCCTGGTAGCAGCAGAGATACCGAGGAGCAGATTGGGAGGCAGATTTTGGAAAGTTGCAGAAATAACAGGGCTATTATCATGGGTGACTTTAACTTCCCTAATATTGATTGGCACTTGATTAGTTCCAAAGGTTTAGATGGGGCAGTGTTTGTTAAGTGTGTCCAGGATGGATTCCTGTCACAGTATGTTAACAGGCCGACTAGGCGGAATGCCATACTAGATCTAATATTAGTTAACGAACCGAATCAGGTCACAGATCTGTCAGTGGGTGAGCATCTGGCAGACAGTGATCACCGCTCCCTGACTTTTAGTATTATCATGGAAAAGGATAGAATCGGAGAGGACAGGAAAAAATTTAATTGGGGAAGGGCAAATTATGAGGTTATAAGGCTGTAACTTGCGGATGTGAATTGGGATGATGTTTTTGCAGGGAAATATACTATGGACATGTGGTCGATGTTTAAGGATCTCTTGCAGGATGTTAGGGATAAATTTGTCTCGGTGAGGAAGATGAAGAATGGTAGGGTGAAGGAACCATGGGTAACAAGTGACGTGGAAAATCTAGTCAGGTGGAAGAAGGCAGCATACATGAGGTTCAGGAAACAAGGATCAGATGGGTCTATTGAGGAATATAGGGTAGCAAGAAAGGAGCTTAAGAAGGGGCTGAGAAGAGCAAGAAGGGGGCATGAGAAGACCTTGGCGAGTAGGGCAAAAGAAAACCCCAAGGCATTCTTCAATTATGTGAAGAACAAAAGGGTGACAGGAGTGAAGGTAGGAATGATTAGAGATAAAAGTGGGAAGATGTGCCTGGGGGCTGTGGAAGTGAACGAGGTCCTTAATGAATATTTCTCTTCAGTATTCACAACTGAGAGGAAACTTGATGACGGTAAGGACAATATGAATGTGGTTGATATTGATATTAAGGGAGAGGAGGTGTTGGAGTTGTTAAAATACATTAGGACAGATAAGTCCCCGGGGTCTGACGGAAAATTCCCCAGGCTGCTCCACGAGGCAAGGGAAGAAATTGCTGAACCTGTGGCTAGGATCTTTTTGTTCTCGTTGTCCACGGGAGTCGCACCGGCGGATTGGAGGGAAGCAAATGTTGTCCCCTTGTTCAAAAAAGGTAGTAGGGATAGTCCAGGTAATTATAGACCAGTGAGCCTTATGTCCGTGGTGGGAAAGCTGTTGGGAAAGATTCTTAGAGATAGGATCTATGGGCATTTAGAGAATCATGGTCTGATCAGGGACAGTCAGATTGGCATCGTGAAGGGCAGATCGTGCCTAACGAGCCTGATAGAGTTCTTTGAGGAGTTGACCAAGCATATAGATGAAGGTAGTGCAGTGGACGTTATCTACATGGATTTTAGTAAGGCACTTGACAAGGTTTCACACGGTAGTCTTATTCAGAAAGTCAGAAGGCATGGGATCCAGGGAAGTTTGGCCAGTTGGATTCAGAATTGGCTTGCCTGCAGAATGTAGAGAGTCGTGGTGGAGGGAGTACATTCGGATTGGAGGGTTGTGACTAGTGGTGTCCCACAAGGATAGGTTCTGGGATCTCTACTTTTTGTGATTTTTATTAACGACCTGGATTTGGGGGTAGAAGTTTGGCAAGTTTGCAGACGACACAATGGTCGGTGGTGTTGTAGATAGTGTAGAGGATTGTCGAAGATTGCAGAGAGACATTGATAGAATGTAGAAGTGGGCTGAGAAGTGGCAGATGGAGTTCAACCCGGAGAAGTGCGAGGTGGTACATTTTGGAAGGACAATCTCCAAGGCAGCGTATAAAGTAAATGGCAGGATACTTGGTAGTGTGGAGGAGCAGAGGGATCTGGGGATACATGCCCCAGATCCCTGAAATTTGCCTCACAGGTAGATAGGGTAGTTAAGAAAGCTTATGGGGTGTTAGCTTTCATAAGCCGAGGGATAGCGTTTAAGAGACGCGATGTAATGATGCAGCTCTATAAAACTCTAGTTTGGCCACACTTGGAGCACTGTGTCCAGTTCTGGTCGCCTCAGTATATGTAGGATGTGGAAGCATTGGAAAGGGTACCGAGGAGATTTACCAGGATGCTGTCTGGTTTAGAGAGTATGCATTATGATCAGAGATTAAGGGAGTTAGGGCTCTGCTCTTTGGAGAGAAGGAGGATGAGAGGAGACATGATAGAGTTGTACACGAAATTAAGAGGAATAGACAGAGTGGACAGCCAGCGCCTCTTCCTCAGAGCACCACTGCTCAGTACAAGAGGACATGGCTTTAAGGTAAGGGAAGGGAATTTCAAGGGGGATATTAGAGGAAGATTTTTCACTCAGAGAGAGTGGTCGGTGCGTGAAATGCACTGCCTGAGTCAGTGGTGGAGACAGATACACTAGTGAAGTTTAAGAGACTACTAGACAGGTATATGGAGGAATTTAATCTGGGGGGTTATATGGGAGGCAGGGTATGAGGGTCGGCACAGCATTATGGTCCGAAGGGCCTGTAATATACTGTACTATTCTATGTTCTATGTTCTATTGTTGATGGGATCGGCCACAGGAGTGCTCTGCTCATTCTAATCCCCTTCCTTCTCATGGACAGTCACTCAGCTACCTGTCTCCTGACTCTCAGGTGTGACTATCTGAGACTCATGCTTATTTCTGCCTCTACCTCCCGAAGTTCATCCAGCTCCAGTTCCCTAACACGGTTTGTCAGGAGCTGCAGCTGGATGCATCTTTTGCAGGTGTAGTCATCAGTGACATTTGTGCTTGCCCTGACTTCCACCATACTGCAAACGGAACACTCAACTGCCCTAACTGCCGCCTCAATTACCTACTCCTGAGCTAATTAAATAAATTAAATGAACTTAACTGGCCTTACTTCACTTGGAAGGAAGCTCGTCCTCAGCCTCTGCTCGCTTTTTAAATTCTCCCGCTGATCTCAGAGGCCGACTTTCACGTGCTTGCGCAGTCGTACACATTTCAAACCTCGCCTCTGCCTGTTCACGCCTCTGCCTGTTGAGCCAAAGCCGTCTCACTCTGCATCAGTCCACACCGAGGATGGCCGTTGTATATGGCGGTCTTTCTTTTAAACCTTTGGCGTGCTACGTCACACACCTGCGCAGTCTAGCTTCTTTTCCCCGATCAGTTTAATAAAACGGCTTCTCTCCAAGATGCCTTTACTTCTTCCCTCTCCACCTCTTGCTTAGATTTAAAATTTATGACCAGGGTAACACATTGAGGGACCGGACAATACTACAGCAGCACAATGATAATTAAGAGAGAACAGGAGGGAAATGAGATGGTCGTCTCACAGCCGAGAAACCAGATTATAGTGTGCTGTCTGAAAAGGCAGAGTTCTCTCCAAGATACATATGATCACATATAATTCTTTTGAGAAATTTAGCTTGTGTTTCTGTACAGACTCGGTGAGTTTGTGAGTGGAAGCTCTGGACTCATGTTAACTACCGTAAATTCAGGTGTATAAACCGAAAATTTGGCCTTAAAGTTTGGTCCTAAAATTAGGAGGTCGGCTTATACAGAGGGTGCCAACTTTGGAAGAAAGAATACACGGAAGACAGGTCGTATATATTGGTTATTTTTGAGTCAAATTCGTTCCACTCTCGTCGCATGAATTCTTTGAATGATTTGTTTAAACTCACATCCAGTGGCTGAAGCAAGGAGATCAAACCACCGGGAATGACTAAAGTATCCGTATTTTCAGCTTTCAATGCTGCTTTTGTCTCTACTGACAAGTGCGTTTTGAACACGTCCCGGATAAGTAGCAACTTTTCCTTCCTGGAACCTTCGGGATGTCGACGCCGCACCTCTTTAACCCACTTCAAGCAACCGGCTTCGTCCATCCAGCAGCGCTCTTGAAGTAAACAACATCCCGCGGGAATTTTCTGAGCAATCTTTGTTTTTTGTCTTAACACAAGATCACGTCTATTCATAAATCGGGTGCACCAACTTCGCGTATCTTTGAAATTTTCGCTGAGCTCACGGTGTTTTTCGTCCCATTTTAACGCTAGAACTCTGGTAACAATGTATCCAGACAATCGCTGGTGATTCACCCGCTCTAAAACGTTTTCTTCCAGTCCTGGCCACAGGCATGTTTTCCCGCGGTTTGCACATTTCGTCTTTGGCATTTCCCTCAGCGTGTCCTCTGCCTTTCTCCACTCTCTCACTTGTTTCTCGTTTACACTAAACTTCTTAGCAGCTGCAGAATTGTTCATTCCTTTAGCAAAATCAACAACCTTCAGCTTGAAGCCAGTATCATATCGCATTCGTTTTAATCTTTTGTACATGACGGTCGCAAACTCAATACTGAGTACAAGTACTGATCCCGCCACACCGTGTTATGTTTTAACAGGAGTACGATGGACGCTAAATGGTTTCACGGGGGTTACATTTCAGAGGATTATTTTCCACTGGAAACCTAACCCAAAATTTCCCTCCCTAATTTATTTATTAAAAAAATCGCTTATAACGCTCTACCGTGTACAGGCCTGTTTTCTTAGCAGGTACTGGTTCACAAAATTTCCCGGTTCCAGATCTGGCAAAGCTGAGTAGCGGCATGTGAGATCTTGTGATGTTTTCCGGTTAAATCAAAAACCTCTACAAAAGGGGTCGGCTTATACAAAGGTAACATGAAAAAGTCGCTTTTTTAATCTGGAAATCCGGTTTGGTTTATACTCCGGAATATACGGTAATACGACCCACTTTCTCGTCACCCATACAAACAGAGCAAGAAATCTAAATATAACCGGGAATAACATCACTGCAGAGAACCTAAATGATGTAAAGCAGGCTGCTGCATCTGGCACCTCATTGAAGTAGACCCACAGCACAAAAGAAGTCAGAGGACACTGAGGAAGTGTAAGAACATACGTGAATAGCATGTCGAAGTATCACGTCAGAGGACTCTGCACTGAAGTCTGTTTGCTGAAGGTGCATGATTAGTTGTAAATCTCAGAAATTTAAACTTTTGGGAAATATATACGGATATGCGTTACAGCAGAGACATCAGGCTACACAAGTTGACGGACTGGCAGACCGAAAAAAAGACAATGCACACAGCGTCTGAAGGTAGTCACCACAGCCTGAATGGGGAGTGAATAACAGTGTGCCAGTCCCTTTGTATGGTTGGGCTAGCGATCGAATAGACAGTCTGAAAGTGGGTGCCACCGGGGTGAGGCCCTTTCTATCATTCAAATAGAGACAACCGCAACCGCTTCTGTACATCGATGTAAGGCAAGGTGAGGCTGATGCAAATGTAACTTACTGGTGCTCCTGACCAGAGAGGAACCATTGCAATCGCCGGGAAGGGGATCATCACTGTTTTTCAAATCACTGTTATTCAAATTTCTGGAACACTCTCTGGTTAGACCCCTGTCGGTAGACATTAGGGTCGTTAGCGGAGATGTAGATGCAGATGAGGATCTGACAGAGAATTGGAGAAGGCGTTGCGTAGGACAGGGCAGTCTTGCTGCTCCTTCTGATTGGATCCTCCTTAAAGATTAGCTTTTTCTGCAACATTTTTTTGTTCAGTAGGATCGAGTAGAGACTGTTAGTGTGTATCCTGTAGATAGGATACATGCAAATATTAAATGCACTGGCAACCAATCATCTGACATTAGCGTTGATTGTAGAGTGAATTTAAAACAAAAGTTTTCCTGGACCTGAGGACTGGAGTTCATTGCAAACCAGGCAATGCTGACTAACATTAATTTTGGGCGTCTGGAGAGTCTGTGTGAAGAAGCGGGTATGTGAAAACTACATGTAATTCAAAGGAAACATTGTAGATGCATTGTTACTATAGAAGTTTCATGCTGTTAACTTTGATCTTTAATATATAAAATATTCTGTAATTTCTGGTCTGGAGGCCTCTTCCACCAAGTGTGCCCCAATATATTGCCTGCTGCTCGCTTCTTGTTGAATAAAATATTTGCATACCCACTGGCTTCATTGTCAGTCTGCTGACTTTGTTCACGTTACTACCGAGGTATTATATATATATATATATATATATATATTTGTTTTGCACAGTATAGCTAAATCTATTCTAAGTGTGTGTTTTATAGTTCTTCGAATCAGCAAACATGCATGTGGAGCGATGGGTGGTAGTCGGGAGTTGGCTAAATATAAAAAAATCATTGGGATTGACATTGCTGATCATGCCCCAAATTAATATTGACTGGCACTCTGTAAAATGATTTGCCGGACATGGGAGGTTCATCTCCTCAGACCTCGGTAGCTGCACAGTGAGCGAAGCCTATTGGCACAGTGTGTAGAGTTGATATTTTCCCAAGAATGAAACGGCAACGGCAGGGTGGGGGAGGGGCATGAATTTAAAGTGACTGAATGATGTCAGAGGTAGATTTAATTACTTTATTTTACACAGAGTTTGCAGGTTGCATGGTATGCGATGTTTATAGCGTCAGACACATAAGGGACATTAGGAAACCCTACGATAGGCGCATCGATCATAGAATAATAATTGTGAGCGAAGGGTTTGATTGATCTTGGACTGTGTTAAGAGTAAGCACAACTTCATGCTCCGAAGGGCTTCTACTGTTCGCTGATCGACTCTTTATATTTCATGTGCGTGAGCGTCTGGGCACATACTGCGCGAGTATGTGTGGTGTCTGTTTTCCTCGGATGCTGCGGTTTCTTCACACACATCCATTAAACAATGGATAATAGGTGCACCGCCATTCAATGTGATGATGGCTGATCATCCACAATCAGTACCATGTTCCTGCCCACTCCCCATATCCCTTGACTCCGCTATCTTTAAGAGCTCTATCGAACTCTTTCTTGAAAGCATCCAGAGAATTGGCCTTCAATGCCTTCTGAGGCCGAGCATTCCATAGATCCACAACTCTCTGGGTGAAAAAGTTTTCCCTCAACTCTGTTCTAAATGGCCCACCCCTTATTCTTAAACTGTGTCCACTGGTTCTGGACTCCCCCAACTCTGGGAACATTTTTCCTGCATTTAGCGAGTCCAATTCCTTAATAATCATATACGTTTCAATCAGATCCCCTCTCATCCTTCTAAATTCCAGTGTTTGCATCCGAACCACTTGCGATGTCAGTTGTTAATCGCCTGCTGTAAATTTCCCCGCAAGAGATTTTAGAGGGCGATGAAAAAACCTGAGAAGCAGGAGTATCAATCTCTGAATTGCTACCTGGCCACGCGTCAGTGAGGGTAGAAACAGAATAGTATGGCAGAAAACTACGTGGCCGAGGAACGAGTGGAAGAGCCAGGGCTTCAGCTTCCTAGATCATTGTGATCTCTTCAGTGGGAGGTATGACCTGCACAAAAAGTTTGCATCTGAACGGGCGAACGACCAATATTCTCGCTGGGAGTTTTGTAACAGCTATCGGGGAAGGTTTAAACAAATATCCTAGGATGGTTGGAAACGGAGTAAAGGGACTCTGAATGGAACGGATGATACAATGCAAATTGGAAGGAGATGCTGGGGTGTGGTAAGGGTGCAGAAATGCTTCTGGTTACTGGGGGAAAAATCAGCAACGTGCAGTGTAGATACATTGCAATAACAAAGAATTATTCAAACGGGAAAATATTAGAAACTTAAGTAACAAGCATGTACTAAGAGCTAATGTAAAATCAAAAAAGATGGCGTGCAACAAGGCAGAGATTCATGGTAAGTTATACGGTTGGAAAACTTTTAAAAACCTACAGAAAGCAACAAAAATCATTAGGAGGATAAGATAAAATATGAAAACAAACTAGCAAACAATATCATGCTGGATATAGAAATCAACATTGAAAAATAAAAGAGATGAGAGTGGATATAAGACCGCTAGAAAAGAGGCCGGAGCAATAATAACGGGGGACAAGAAGCTGGCATGTGAACTAAAGGAGTATGCTGCTTCGGTGGAAGACACCAGCAGTATGCCGGGTGTTGAAGGGAATGGGGAAAGAGAAGTGAGTGCATTTGCTTTTATAAGGGAGATGATGCTGAAAAAGCGAAACTGCTCCTTAGAGATTGTGGAGGGATCAGTAATGGTCTTTCAAGAATCATTGGAATTTCTCATATTTCCGGAGGAGTGGGAAACTGCAAATGTCTCTCTACTCTTTATATAAGGAGGGAGGTGGCAGAAAGGAAATTATAGACCAGTTAGCCTGAAGTCAGCGATTGGGAAAGGTTAGACTCAATTGCTAAGGATGAGGTTACGTTGTACTTTGTGGCACAGGACAATATTTGTGGGCAATACTAGCACGATAAACAAATAGAGCGAAGTGATTGAATAGTTGGATTTTTAGAAAGGCCGGTGACACTGCACGACACAGGAGGCTGCTTCTTTAGGTAAGAAACCATGGCTTACAGGAAAGCTACTAGCACGTTTAGAGCATTGGCTGATTGTTATGAGAAAACAAGTAGGAATAATATAATCCTGCTAGTGACTCATGGTGTTACAAAGGGGTTGCTATCGGAAACGTTTCATTCCAAGTGTATGTCACTGGTTTAGATTATGAAGTAGATAGATTATTGCCAAGTTTGCAGATGATACGAAATTAGTGGAGGAACTGGTAGTTTGAGGAAACCGGATGGCTTCAGAAAGACTTAAGCAGATTAGCAACTACTACTTAAGCATTAGGGAATTTTCCTTAAGACTGCTTAAGGAAGTAGCCCAAGAAATAGTGGATGCATTAGAGATAATTTTTCAAAACTCCTTAGATTCTGGATTAGTTCCTGAGAATTGCAGGGTCGGTAATGTAACCACACTTTTTAAAAAAAGGAGGGAGAGAGAAACTGGGGAATTATAGACCGGTTAGCTAGACATTGGTGTGGGGAAAATGCTAGAGTCAGTTATCAAAGATGAGATAACAGCGTATTTGGAAAGAGGTGAAATCATCAGATAAATTCGGCATGGATTGGTGAAAGGAAAATCATTTCTGACGAAACTTATAGAATTTTTTGAGGATGTAGCTAGTATAGTGGATAGGGGAGAACCAGTGGATGTGGTATGTTTGGATTTTCAAAAGGCTTTTGACAAGGTCCCGCACAGGAGATTAGTGTGCAAACTTAAAGCACACGGTATTGGGGGTATGGTATTGATGTGGATAGAGAATTGGTTGGCAAACAGGAAGCAAAGAGTGGGAGTAACCGGCACCCTTTCAGATTGGCAGGCGGTGACTAGTGCGGTACCGCAAGGCTCAGTGCTGGGACCTTAGTTGTTTACAATATATATTAATGATTTAGAAGAGTGAATTAAATGCAACATCTCCAAGTTTGCGGATGACACGAAGCTGGGCGGCGGTGTTAGCTGTGAGGAGGATGTTAAGAGAATACAGGTCGACTTGGATAGGTTAGGTGAGTGGGCAAATTCATGGCAGATGCAATTTATTGTGGATAAATGTGAGGTTATCCACTTTGGTTGCAAGAACAGGAAAGCAGATTATTATCTGAACGGTGGCCGATTAGGAAAAAGGGAGGTGCAACGAGACCTGCGTGTCATTGTACACCAGTCATTGAAAGTGGGCATGCAGGTACAGCAGGCGGTGAAAAAGGCAAATGGTATGTTGGCATTCATAGCAAGAGGATTCGAGTACAGGTGCAGGGGCGTTCTACTGCAGTTGTACAAGGCCTTGTTGAGACCACAGCTGGAATATTGTGTGCAGTTTTGGTCCCCTAATCTGAGGAAAGGCATTCTTGCCATTGAGGGAGTACAAAGAAGGTTCACAAGATTGATTCCTGGGATGGCAGGACTTTCATATGAAGATAGACTGGCTTATACTCGCTGGAATTTAGAAGATTGACGGGGGATCTTATTGAAACGTATACAATTCTAAACGGATTGGACTGGCTAGATGCAGGAAGATTGTTTCCGATGTTGGGGAAGTCCAGAACGAGGGGTCACAGTTTAAGGATAAAGGGGAAGCCTTTTAGGACCGAGATGAGGAAAAACTTCTTGACACAGAGAGTGGCGAATCTGTGGAATTCTCTGCCACAGGAAACAGTTGAGGCCAGTTCATTGGTTATATTTAAGAGGGAGTTAGATATGGCCCTTGCGGCTAAAGGGATCGGGGGTATGGAGAGAAATCAGGTACAGGTTTCTGAGTTGGACGATCAGCCATGATCACACTGAATGGCGGTACAGGCTCGAAGGGCCGAATGGCTTACTCCTGCACCTATTTTCTATGTTTCTATGTTTAGTGGAATGCGCAGGTAAGCGGTAAACGAAATTCGATGTTGGTAAATACCTGGTATGCACTTTGGTAGAATAAATAAATCTGCAGACCATTCGCTAAATGGGGAGAAAATAGAAGAAAACTGAGATGCAATATAAGTTGAAAGTGTTTAGCTTCCAGACTGTGTCGTTAGTAAGAAATTTAGTTGCAGTGTTACTACTTATTAGAAGCGATTTAAAATCTAAGAGCAAGGATGTAATGTTGAGCTATTATGCTATTTGTGAGGCCACACGTTGAGTATTGTGAACAGTTTTGGTCCCTAACCTTAGAAAAGGCCAGGGAGTTGGGCTGGGGGTGGGGTGGGTGGAGAAACCATTTGAACCAGATATTTGTGTATTCCTGAGCAGTCTTGATGGGCCCAATGGCCTAATTCTGCTTCTTTGTCTCAATGAGCTTATACGGACAACTAATCCTAAATGACAGATGAATGGCGGGCGAAGATGGGCAAATCTGGCACACGGATCAGAGGAACACACACAAAAGGCTGAGGAAATAGAGCAGGTCTATCAGTATCCATTTGGAGGAATGAAGTGCCAAAGCTTCGAGTTGGGACATTAAGCAGGACTGAAAAGGAAGAGGGGAGACACCGGAGGAAGAAGATGGCTGGAGAAGAGGGATTACAAAATAACAGGCGGGGAATGATGGCGGGTGATGGGAGAAGGTGGGTTGATTGGAGAATATGTAGAATTGAGAAGTTGGGAGATAATAGGTGGAAAAGATAAATAGTTGAAG
Source organism: Hemitrygon akajei (assembly GCF_048418815.1). NCBI lineage: Eukaryota > Metazoa > Chordata > Chondrichthyes > Myliobatiformes > Dasyatidae > Hemitrygon > Hemitrygon akajei. Next base: position 34,762,227 of record NC_133151.1, on the reverse strand, counting down.
TTGAAGCCGAATTGGAGGGAGGAGTGGGGAAGGGGAAGGAGCAGAGAGACTAGAGAGGCGTTGGGCAGGTGACGAGAAGAGTTGAGGCAAGAGGGAATTCAGGGTAGGAACTGGAAACAAAATAGAGGAAAGGAGAGGGGAAAATCGCTGGATACAATAAAAGAACAATGTTTATCCCGTCAGCTTTGTGACTAATCTGCTCTTCTAACTTGTGGTTTGAATTATCCTGCTATGAGAGGAGGGGTACATCGAAATGTGGGATTAAGAATATGTAATGCAATTCAACGGGTGACCGCTTGTAAAATCCTGCTTATTACGGATGGAGCCAAAGAGCTCGTCAAAGCGCTTGTCCGATCAATAACGGGTCACGAATGGACATCCGATTAGCCAATGCAATTTGGTATTAATTTCTGATGCGAAATAGGATTTCAGTCTGTTAGTGGGATACTTAATTCGTCTTGTGATCTTCCTTCGTGCATGCAACGAAAGAGACTTTCGGAAGGTAGATAACTTACCACGACCAGCTGGTGCAAAACCCAGGGTACTGAAGAAGTTGTTGAAGAAATGGTGGAAGCATTAGAAATGATCTTTTAAGAATCATTAGATTCTGCAAAGTTTCCGGAAGTCTGGAAAATTAGAAATGTCACTCCACTTTTTAGGAAAGAACAAAAGCAGCAGAAAGGAAACTTTCTAACCTCAATGGTTGGAAGGAAGGTGGAATCGATTATGCAGTGTGAGGCCTCAGGTTACTTGAGGCACATGACGAAATAGGCCATAGTCAGCATGGTTTCATCAAGTGAAGACCTTGCCTGACAAATCTTTTGGAATTCTCTGTAGAGCAGAGTAGGTAAGAAAGCTTATGGGGTTTTAGGTTTCATTAGTCGAGGGATAGAGTTTAAGAGTCGCGAGGTGATGATGCAGCTCCCTAAAACTCTGGTTAGGCCACACTTGGAATACTGTGCCCAGTTCTGGTCTCCTCACTATATGAAGGATGTGAAAGCATTGGATAGGGTACAGAGGTGATTTACCAGGATGCTGCCTGGTTTAGAGAGTATGCATTTATGATCAGAGGTTAAGTGAGCTAGGGATTTACTCTTTGCAGAGAAAGAGGATGAGAGGACATGATAGAGGTATACAAGATTATGAGAGGCATAGATAGGGTGGATAGTCAGCACCAGTTTCCCAGGGCACCATTAGCAAACACCAGAGGGCTTATGTACAAAATTAAGGGAGGGAAGTTTAGGGAAGACATCAGGGGTAGCTTTTTTACACAGAGGGTTGTGAGTGCCTGGAGTGACTTGCCAGGGATGGTGGTGGAGGCTAAAACATTAGGGGTATTTAAGAGCCTCTTGGACGGGCAGATGGATGAAAGAAAAATGGAAGGTTGTCGGGTAGTGTGAGTTTAGTACTTTTTTAAAGGATTATATGGGTCGGCACAACATGAAGGGCTGAAGGGCCTGTACTGTGCAGTAGTGTTCTCTGGTCCTATCGTTCTACAACACTGTGGCCGAAGGGCCTGTACTGTGCTGTACTATTCTATGTTCTATGTTCTAGGAAATAACAGGAAGTGTAATCAAATGTGAATAGAATGATGTCAATTTGATTTTAAGAATGCATCTCGCCACATATGAGGCGACTTAACAAGTTACCCGATCATGTTATTGCGAAAGAGATTCGAGCAAGAATAAAGCATTGGCTGGTTGGCAGGAGATAAAGAGTGAGAATAAAGCGCACCTTTTCTATTTGGCTGCAAGTGACCAGAAGTGATCAGCAGTGGTTTCTGATGGCGCCGGTTCTTTTACGTTACCTGTCAATAATTTGGATCATGAGATTGATGGCTACGTTGCAATGTTTGCAGACGACATGAAAATATATGGAGAGGTGGGTAGATTTGAAGGACTAAAGTAGCTGCAGAATGACTTAGATTTGGAGAATGGGAAAAGAAATGGCAGATGGAATACAGTATCAGGAAGTGGAAAGTCATGCACTTTGGTGGAAGCAATGTAAGGCTTGATATCTTCTAAATGTAGAGAAAATACAATAATGCTGAGTCTCTTAGAGACTTGCCAGCTCTTGTGCATGATTCTATAAAGGTTAATTTCTAAGTTAAGTCTATGGTGAAGTGGAAAAATGCGATGTTAGCCTTCATGTCTGGAGGACTAAAATATAAAAGCAAGAATGTAATGCTGAGACTTTAGAAAGCAAGCACTCGTGAGGACTCACTTGAAGTATTGTGAGCAGCTTAGGGCGCATCCTCTTAAAAAGGATGTGCTGAAACTAGAGAGGGTTCAACGGCAGTTCCCCGAAATGATTCCACTATTAAATGGCTTGTCAGATTTTTAAAAAAGCGCTTGATGTTTCAGAAGCTTTATTCACTGGAATTGTGAAGTATGAGGAGTAACCGACTGAAAGCTATCGAAAAGTGTATGGCCTTCATCGGGTGGAAGTGGTGCCCATGTTTCCTATGGTGGTAAAGTCTATGATCAAATGACACAAAGTCGCTTTTAGTCATTCAACCAGAGAGCGGTGAATCTGTGTAATTATTTGCTACAGACAGCTGTGAGGCCATGTCTTCATATATATTTAAGACAGATGTTGAGAGATTTGGCACGGGTAAAGACATGAATGATACAATGAGAAGGCAGTAGATTGTGGCTGTCAGAAAATTGGATCAGCTATGGTGAAATGGTGAGGCAAACTCGATGCGTTAAATGGCTTACTTCTGCTGTTGTATTTTAGGGTCTTTTGGATAAGGTCAGAGGAGCATAATTCTATCACCAAAATATTAATTTATTTCAAATGCGTCGGGGTTACCTAAGTGGAATGATCAAGTCCGAGCTGATTACCTCACATTCGTGACTGGTAGAACAAAGGAACCCTTGTAACTTCGGTACTCCTGACCATTCTAGAAGGATCAACTTACTGTGAGAGGTAGGGCATTCCAAATCATTCTACAATCTTTATATTGACGTTAAGGTCCGATGTTGGCATTCAAAGATATTATTTTTAAATGCCGTAAATCAAAGTCAAAAATGAAAATGTTCGAATTAAACAATGATTTATTTTTTATGTGTTAATTTCCTTGCGATCAGCAATAGTAGACAGAAATTTCATTCTAGCCCAGTCAATATTTGTTTTCCGTGAAGATTATAAGAAATTAATCCCTGTTGCTGAATTGCTGTTTATTGATTGGCACGTGAGATTCCAGAATAGTGATCACTTGTAGCTCAAATCAAATAACCTTCCGAATAATTGTTTTGAACTTGCAAAAGGGAGCAATCGTGTTTGCATTTTATTTGCAGATCTCACCCACTGCAGCAAACAGGTATTTCACTCCATTTTCCAGCTCTTCCCTGAATTTTCTCTGTGTCAGTCCATAGATGTACGTGTTGGTGCAGGTACTGAGAGAAGACAGCATAAACCCGCACACCTGCAGGATATAGGTCGTGTTGCTGAGATATCTGTCAGCGTAGAAATAGTTTTTGACTTGCCAGCTAAAAAGAATGTACAACATTGGGCATCCAAAATTGACTGAAAGAGTGAACAACAGAATCATTGACTTCCTCCGGTTTGCCACCTCTGGATCATCACGATTTTCACTGCTGTTCCGAAGTATCCGGCGAATTCTGTTTTGTCGCGATAATCCGGTTGACGGTTAAAACATTAAAGAGGAGAACCAAACAGATTGGTAGCAACGATGAGGAGGTACTCTCAAATACCTGGTAGCCTTTCCACAGAGGTGACGTGAAGTATTCAGCTACGGGAACACAACGCCATTGATCCACTGCAAAGTATAATGGAATGGCCTTGGCACAACACGCTGCCCTCACTGTTGCCACCACCACAGTCGCTGTTCTCTCGGTGCAACATCGGTTCCTCAGCTTCTCACAGCAGATGGCGACGCAGCAATCGAAAGTGAAAGCTACCGTCAACCAAACGGAACAGTCCCAGGTTGCGAAACTCAAGACAGGTAGCAGAGAACACGCTGGAGTGACGAGCAAGAAATTCGCAAGCAAATATATATAATTGATTCTCGCTAATATGATAAAAAGGATGACCACCATCAGATCGGCTGACGCCATGGCCACATGATAGAGAGTAATGCATTTCCTGCGAGTCAGGATCACAATCGCCGTCAAATTAACTGAATTAAGTTGTAAAGAAAAAACAATTACTATAAGTTAGAGCAGAATGATTAGTGTAATTTTTATTGTTTTGTGTGCGTAGTGGTGGATGAGCCGTTGACTGGAGTCAAAGTACCAGACCATTTGCGTTGACCGAGATTGGATGTGGATGATTTAGAATGTACAATTTAAATCTCGCTGGTTTCACATCCAAAATGACAGCAGAGCGCACCTGGTCAGCACCGTTAAATAGTGCACTAGGGCCGGAAACCTGTCCAGCAAGAGAAGGTTATTAAGAACCATCCCGAATAGAAACGCGTCTTTCCGACAACGACACAAATGATAGAAACATAGAAACACACAAAACCTACAGCACAATACATGTCCTTCGGCCCACAAAGTTGTGCCAACTAACGGCCTAACTTAGAAAATGCTAGGCTTACCCAAAGCCCTTTATTTTACTAGGCTCCGTGTACCTATCCAAAAGTCTCTTAAATGACCCTATCGTATCCGCACAGTACTCGATGTGGGGTCTGAATAGGGCGCAATATTGCTGCAAAATAACCTCTCGGTTCCTAAGTTCAATTCTTCGATTCATGAAGGCCAAAACACCATGCGCATAATGGACAGATTCGTTTTATTTTCATACGGTAAGACGTAATTATACTTCATTAAAGGGTTCAGTTTTTGTGTACCATTTAAAATGCAATCATGTAGTAACTACGATAAAACGAACATGAATGTTTTTCATTAAAAATCATGAGATATTTGGAGGCGGCAGCAGAATTCTTCTAACTTCGCAAGACTGACAGATCATCAAGTTTAAATTCAAATGTGACAATCTCAATCGAGAAGACCGGAGATAGCAGCGAGGCGTCCTGAACGTTTGGCGCTACACGAAGAGTGCGACGCCAAATTTGCAAATGGGTGCCGAATGACAGCTAAAAAAGAGGTTTCCCGAGACAATCAGTGAAACAATCGTGAGTAATGTACACGCTCGTAGAAAATTAAAATGAATTTGAAAGCAATGCCGAACATTAAAACCCGCACATTCAATAAGTAATCTATCAGATCAGTAAAAAGAAAATGAGAAAGGAGCTGCTAAATACAGGAAGGGTTATTGCAATAGGACGCACATTATAGCCCTTACTTCAGCAGACGGTCGCACTGGATTGGTCAAAGTAATAGAGGAATGACCGAAGCAGCTGGTTTGAAGACAAATCTATTCTTATTTGGAGAAAGAGGTCAATAACTGACAGACAGATTGCAGCAAAAAATCAAATTTAATTTGTATGACGGCATTTTCTCCGCTGTCTGGGTGGACCGAAATAAAAACTAGTAATACTTGTTGGTTGAGCCACATTTGGCCACGTTTTATGCAATTTCATTCCAATTTTAATAAGGTGTGAACCGATATCACCAGTTATTTATTTCACTGAATAACATAACACAGATAACGTATTACTTTTAAGCACGTGACTCGCATAGAGACGATATATTTTTAATTCCCTCAGTTAGTGATGACAGAGCAGACGAAGAATCTACTTAACCTGGAGAGAGATGGCAAGAACAGCTGATTGTACTTTGGAAATCAATCAATTCCTGCAAATTAAAGAGTCTCCTCGCCCTTACAGTAAACTCTGGTGCTTAGGTTGCTTATGTTAATATTACATGAATATATATATATAAATGTATCAGACACCTCAATCATATCCTATTCAAAAATTCAACGCGGATTATATTCAGAATATACTGTGAAGCTTTCTTTTCATCGGCCAATAACAGTAATCTGGACTGGAGAACATTTGCACCTTAGCCCTCAAGATACGATCCCCGAGCGTAATACACTGGCACTGGCATACCTGGAACACCGAGTGCTGCAAGCAGCGTGTAGTAAATTCTGAAGATGTTGTAAATTGTGGCACATCCCATTTTCCACCTGTAGCAGCGATCAACTCTGCAGATTGTCCCAAATGCATGCATGCACTGACTCGGGGAGTTCTTATACACCTCTCGGAACCATAATTAAATCATTCAGTTTTCCAACTGGTCTCATTAGACACAATCCACCGAACAAGCACGCAGTGTCAACTATTTTTACTCGTTGTCTCATTGTCTGTTATATTTTGCACTTCAAGGAGAATTAGCAGGACATTCATTTGATGTTTTTACCAATCATTTTCAGAGGAGAGGGTCAGTGCAATGCTTGAATTGCTAAACACTCTCTTTTATCATTATATATTCCATTTTGAAAACAAACCAAATCTCTTTCTGTTCCCGATCAATTCTAACATAGCTAGTAACATTTGAACCATAGAACCATAGAACACAACAGCACAGAAACAGACCATGTGGCCCTTCTTGGCTGTGCCGAATCATTTTTCTGCCTAGTCCCACTAGCCTGCACCTGCACGATATCCCTCCATACACCTCTCATCCAGGCACCTGACCAATTTTTCTTAAAATGTTAAAAGCGAGCCTGCATTCACCACTTCATCTGGCAACTGATTCCACACTCCCACCACTCTCTGTGTGAAGAAGACCACCCATGTTTCCTTTAAACTTTTCCCCATTCCCCTTTAACCCATGTCCTCTTTTTATTTTCTCCCCTAACCTCAGTGGAAAAGGCCTGCTTGCATTCACTCTATCTATACCATCGCAATTTTATATTCCTCTATCAAATCTTCCCTCATTCTTCTGCGCTCCAGGAAATAAAGACCTAACCTATTCAACCTTTTTCTGTAATTCTGTTTCTCAAGTCCCGGCAACATCCTTGTAAATCTTCTCTGCACTCTTTCAACCTTATTAATATTCTTCCTGTAATTTAATGACCAGAACTGTACACAATACTCCAAATTCGGCCTCACCAATGCCTTATACAACCTCACCATAACATTACAACTCTTATACTCAATATATTGATTTAAAAAGAACAATGTACCAAAAACCTCGTTACTATCCTATCTACCTGTGACGCCACTTTTAGGAAATTTTGTATCTGTATTCCTAGAGCCCTCTGTTCTACTGCATTCCTCAGTATCCTACCATTTACCTTGTATATTCTACCTTGGTTTTTCCTTCCAAAGTGCAATACTTCACACTTGTCTCTATTAAAATCAGTCTGCCATTTTCAGCCCATTTTTTTCAGCTGGGCCAGTTCCCCCTGCAAGCTTTGAAAACTTTCCTCACTCTCCACAACACCTCCAGTCTTTGTATCATCAGCAAATTTGCTGATCCAATTTGCCCCATTATCATCCAGCTCATTGATACAGATGACAAATTACAATGGACCCAGCATTGATCCCTGTGGCACACCACTAGTCACAGGCCTCCACTCAGAGAAGCAATCCTCCACTATCACTCTCTGACATCTCCAACTGAACCAATGTCTAATCCAATTTACTACCTCACCATGTACACCTAGCAATTGAATCTTTCTAACTAACCTCCCATTGTGGACCTTGTCAAAGGCCTTACTGAAGTCGATGTAGACAACATCCACTGCTTTCCCTTCATCCACTTTCCTTGTAACCTCCTCGGAAAACTCTCATAGATTTGTTAAACACGATGTATCATGCGGAAAGCCGTATTGACTATCCTTAATAAATCCCCGTCTATCTACATATTTGTAGATCCTATCTCTTAGTACTCCTTCCGATAATTTACCTACTAACGATGTCAAAATTACCGACCTATAGTTTGCCGGATTACTTTTACAGCCTTTTTAAACAACGGAACAACATGAGCTATCCCTGCAATCCTCTGGCAGGTCACCCGTAGATACCGACATTTTAAATACATCTGCCATGCCCCCTGCAATTCCAGTACTCGTCTCCTTCAAGGTCCGTTGCAATACCAACAAAATCTGGACCAACAAAATAAAGCACGTTCAATGTGGAAGAAATCCGCGCTGAGCCTTACTCGGTGGGGACAGCGTAGTCACCGTCCTGCCTTTTCAGTGTCTGGAGTGCTCCATACGACAGCATCAGCTCAGTGAATTTTCACAGCTAAGTTGGATTGCGTTCATGAATGGCTCATAATTTCAACAAGTTCGATTAAACTGAGTATTTGCAGAAACCTTCCACTAAACAACCGACTGTGACAAAGTATACAGATTCACCACCTGCAAGCTAAAGAAATCTTCCCTCGTCTCTTTTCTAAAGCAACGTTCCTCTGCTCTGCGCCATGCAGACCTGATAGTGAAGGAGATGCGCTACTTGCTTCCTTCATCATAGGGGCTTTGGAGGTGTTGGAATATCGAGTTATATCTTTACAAGTTATTAAGTAGGTCGGCTTTAGATCACTGTGCAGTTCCGGACACCACACCGTCGGGCAAAATGTAATTAAGCTGGAGATATAACCTGCACTGGAGAGCTTGATTGGGGAGGAAGGTTTCGATGGGGAGTTTGCTTTCCTCAGTGGTTAGTGGTCTGAGGGGAACTCTGATAGAATTTTATAAAACATGAGAGATACAGACGGCGTCGACAGTCAACATCTTTCTCCTTTGTTCCAAATGTCCAACATTAGAATCACAGATTTAAGGTGAGTGGGAGGGTAAATTTAAAGATGCACGGGGTGAGATTATTTCTTGACGTTGAGAGTGGTCGGTGCCACACGCTGCCACAGGGAATGGTAGAAGCATTTACGAATGCGGCATGCGAGAGCTTTCAGATAGGTACATGAATATATAGGAAATGGAGGGACGTAGATCACATCGATAAAAAACATCCCAGCTCAGAAAGTATCAAATTATAAAGATATAAAATCTAAACCAAACGTCACCATCCACGGCATGCTCTCTTCTCACTGCGGCCATCAGGATCGAGGTACTGGAGCACCACCGAGTTCAGGAACAGTTATAACGCTTCAACCATCAGACTCCAGAACCAGTGTGGGTATTTTCACTCACCTCAACACTGATATAATTCTGCAAACAATGGACTCGCTTTCAAGGACATTACCACTCATGCTATGAGTGTTATTTATTTACTGAATGCTGGCCTGAGATTTTTTTTTAATTGATATATTTGCTGTTTGTCTCCCTTTGCACTTTAGTTGTCTCTCAGTCTGGGTGTGTAGTTTTTCAATTGATTTTATTGTCTATCTCTGTTCTACTGTGACTACCCGCGAGAAAATGAATCTCGGGGCTGGATATGCTGACTTGGCTTGCAAATTAAAAGAACTTTGAACTTGAACTTTGCACAAGAGATTCTGGTGATCGAGCTTCAGATTATTGCATCACCAAAGATGCTGTAAATCCTGAGGAACACATACAAGATGTTGGAGGAATCCAGCAGGTCAGGCAGCAACTTTCGAAGGGAATAAACAGTCAACATTTCAAGACTGGCCTAATACCAAACGTAGAATTTTTTTCCCGTTACTGCCCTGCCGAGAGATCGCTTGTTGGTAACACAGCGCGACGATTTTAAAGAGCTTAGGGGTGATCAGCTTCTTCTCGGCGGCTGTAAACAGCGGGAGTGGTCGTTGTTTGTTGACGGGTCGCAAGGTTTAGAAAGAGCTTGAGAGCTTTCGGCTTATTTATTTATCTCAAATACTTAATTGCTACTTGGACCCTAACCCTTTGATCACTCATTTGGTACTTCGGGAGATGTTGACACGCATCTGACTCCGACTAAGCGTCATACACTGTTTCTCGCCTCTCTTTTGGTCAGACGTCCCGTCTTTCTCAGGTGAAGCGATGCTGCCCCACCCACTCATGCTCAATAGTTCAGAGACGTTATGTCCTGCTTAGAACTTGAAAAGATTCATTATTCACTTCTTAATTCGGACATAAATTTCCAAAAGGTGTGGGGACCTTTTCTTGAATATTTTCATAATTCCCATTTAGATTAAAGGTGCATCCCTCCTTTTTTTTTCTTTTGCATTTAAATCCCTTACATCCAGCTTCTTACGGTTAATATTTACGGTTTTTTATGTGTATACATATCATAGCTTAGGCAGCAGGCAATATAACTTCTTTTTATAAATACAGATCTGTAGTGATAAAAAGTTCTGATTAACTTTTTATATCGTAAGGCTGGTTTGGAGTTGGGTAATGGGTGGGTGGGATGGTAACTGGTAACTAACTTTATACGATTCTACTGTGGGAGCTTCTTCTCAATTGTTATGAACTGCAGATTTGATATGCTTCATTTGCACTGTATAAACCTCTTTTTTACTGCTTTTCTTTGTTTTGCCGCATTGTTAAAATTCATAAAAGATTAATAAAAAAAGAGATCCCAAAGTTCCAGAAATCTGAAATCCTACCTCTTCCCCATCTCCTTAGCCACACATGCATTTATCAAATCATCCTATTCTCAATCACCTCAACATGGCATAGGCAGGATCCCAGAGATTACTACCTCGAGTTCACGGGTAGCAGTCTATTGTATTCTCTAAATTCTCTCTTCAGGACCTGCTCCCTTTTCATACCGATGTCATTGGTACCAATATGTGCCAAGCTTTCTGGCTGCACCACACCCTACCTTTAGTGCCATACTTTTTCTTGGGATAAACTGCCTAAGGGATACTCTACACTGGTTGTTCATTCCCCTTCGCTTTAGGGAGGCAGGAATGACATTCTCCTGTATGAACCTAAGGTCATCGGGCTGCAGCTCCAGTTCTTTAATACATTCTTGCAGCTCTGTGCATCTGGTGCAGATGCAGACTGGTGGTTTCCCAGACTTCGCACACATCCAGAGCAGAGTGCAAAACACTGCACCTGGAGTCATCTGCTTTACACCGCTATGCCTTACGGACACGGTTCTTCTCCCCACCTCCCAGCTGAGCACAGAGCCAACTCAGTGAGAGAGATCTTTTCGCAGCGGGTCACTCCTTGTTGTCCCCAGCCGTATCAAAGGCGGTGAACGTATTGTTGAGGTGAACCGCCATAGGAGTACAGTGCACTTGTCGCCAATTGTCTTTGCTTTCCCAGACAGTCAGACAGGTACCTTCCTCCTGCAACTTATGGGTGAGTACCACCATGTAGCTCCTATCTATCACCTCTCATTTTCCCATGTGAGGCGAAGGTCATCGTGCTGCAGCTTCTGCTGCTTAAAGCGGCCCCGAAGAAGCTGTCCCTTGATGAACTTCATGTAAATGTAGTTCTTAGGTAGACTGGAGGTCTCCGAGTGTTCTCACATCTCACAATAAGAACATACCACTGAGTTTGGACACAACCTGCGTGATCCAACTATGAACTAAGAGACAGAAAAACCTACAAGAACCATCTTTATATTCTGTCCTTACTTAAACCTATTCAGCCAAAGCCAGACCACTCTAACAATGCCCGAATTGAACAATGGCCACCTTAAAATTTGCCGATCAGCTCAGATCTTATTTCTTTATATTTGTCCTGCTCTGATTGCCATCCGCTAAAAAGAAGCTGGAAGGTCCAAAGCTCCTTCTAAACCTTACGATATGTCACCAATCAACGACCACTCCCGTTGCTGACAACCCGCCGAGAAGAAGCTGAGTGATCCTAGCTCTTTAAACACCTCGCGCTGTGAAACCAACCAGAGATCTCTCGGCAGGGCATTCACGTGAAAGAACATATTAAGTTCATTATTAGGGCAATCTTGAAACGCTGACTGTTTATTCACTTCCATAGGTGCTGCTTCACCTGCTGAATTTCTCCAAAATCTTGCATGCGTTCCTCATGATTTCCAGAATCTTTGATAATATAATAAATTGAACCTCGATCTGCAGAATCACTTGTGAAAATTCCTGTTCAAAGTTCACTTTCTTGTCAAGCCACGTCAGCACATCCAAAACCGAGATTCATTTTCTTGCAAGTATTCACAGTAGAACAGAGAATTACAATAGGATCAATCATAAAACTACACACCGAGACTAACGGACAACTAAACTACAAAGGAAGACAAACAGCAAATGCATCAATAATAAACAAACAGACAAACAGTAAGTAAATAAATAACACTCGTAGCATGAGCGGTAATGTCCTTGAAAGTGAGTCCATTGTACTTTCTGCGCTCCAAGTAATAAAGACCTAACTTGTTCAACCTTACTCTGTATCTTAGGTGCTGAAACTCAGGTAATATTCTATAATATCTTCTCTGTACTCTCTCTATTTTGTTGACCTCTTTCCTATAATTCGGTGACCGGAACTGTACACAATACTCCAAATTTGGCGTTACCAATGCCTTGTATAATTTTAACATCACATCCCAACTCCTATATTCAGTGCTCTGATTTATAGAGGCCAGCATACCAAAAACTTTCTTCACCACCTATCCACATTAGAGTCCACCTTCAGGAAACTATGCACCATCATTCCTAGATCACTCTGTTCTACTGCATTTTTCAATGCCCTACCATTTACCATATATGTCCTATTTTGATTAGTCCTACCAAAATGTAGCACCTCACACTTATCAGCATTAAACCCCATCTGCCATCTTAGAGCCCACTTTTCTAATTGGCCTAAATCTCTCTGCAAGCTTTGAAAACCTACTTCATTATCCACAACATCACCTATCTTAGAATCATCTGCATACTTACTAATCCAATATACCACCCCATCATCCATATCATTAATGTATATGACAAACGACACTGGACCCAGTGCAGATCCCTGAGGCACAGCACTAGTCACCGGCCTCCAATGTGACAAACAGTTATCCACCACTACTCTCTGGCATCTCCCATCCAGCCACTGTTGAATCCATTTTGCTACTTCTTTATTAATAACTAAAGCTTGAACCTTCCTAACTAACCTTCCGTGTGGAACCTTGTCAAAGGCCTTACTGAAGTCCATATAGACAACATCCACTGTTTTACCCTCGTCAACTTTCCTAGCAACCTCTTCAATAAATTCAATAAGATTTGTCAAACATGACCGTGCACGCACAAATTCATGTTGATTGTTCCTAATCAGACCCTGTCTATCCAGATAATTATATATACAATCTCTAAGAGTAATTTCAATTAATTTATCCACCACTGACGTCAAGCCTACAGGCCAATAATTGCTAGGTTTACTCTTAGAACCCCTTTTTAAGCAATGGAACCACATGAGCAATACGCCAATCCTCCGGCACCATCACCATTTCTAATGACATTTTGAAATATTTCTGTCAGAGCCCCTGCTATTTCTACACTAACTTCCCTCAAGGTCCTAGGGAATATCCTGTCAGGATCCGTAGACTTATCCACTTTTATATTATTTAAAAGCGCCAGTACTTCCTCTTCTTTAATCATCATAGTTTCCATAACGACCCTGCTTGTTTCCCTTACCTTACACAATTCATTATCCTTCTCCTTAGTGAATACCGAAGGAAAGAAATTGTTCAAAATCTCCCCCATCACTTTTGGCTCCACACTTAGCTGTCCACTCTGTTTCTCTAAGGGACCAATTTTATCCCTTACTATCCTTCTGCTATTAATATAACTGTAGAAATCCTTCGGATTTATTTTCACCTTACTTGTCAAAGCAAACTCGTATCTTCTTTAGCCTTTCTAATTTCTTTCTTAAGACTTTTTTTACGTTCTTTATATTCCTCAAGCACCTCATTTACACCATGCTGCCTATATTTATTGTAGATATTTCTCTTTTCCGAACCAAGATTCCAATATCTCTCTTCCATGGCTCTGCCAAACTTTTAACCTTTCCTTTCAACCTAAGAAGAACATAAAGATTCTGTACCCTCAACATTTCACCTTTAAATGACCTCCATTTCTCTATTACTGTCTTCCCATAAAACAAATTGTCCCAATCAACTCCTTCTAAATCCTTTCCCGTCTCCTCAAAGTTAGCCTTTCTCCAATAAAAAATCTCAACCCTGGGTTCAGTACCTCGATCTTGATGGCAGCAGTGAGAAGACAGCATGCCGTGGAAGGTGGCGTTCGGCTTAGATTTTATATCTTTATAAGTTGATACTTTAAGTTCTCGAGTTGGGACGTTTTCTTTTTCGATGTGATCTACGTCCCTCCATTTCCTACATATTCATGTACATATCTGAAAGCTCTCGCATGCCGCTACCGTAAATGCTTCTACCACTCCCTGTGGCAACGTGTGCCACATACCGACTGCTTTCAACGTAAAAAATAATCTCGCCCCGTGCATCTTTAAATTTACTCTCCCACTCACCTTAAATCTGTGATTCTACTGTTGGACATTTGGAACACCGGAGAAAGATGTTGACTGTCTACGCCGTCTGTGTCTCTCATGTTTTATGAAATTCTATCAGAGTTCCTCTCAGAACACTAACTGCTGAAGAAAACATGCTCCCCATCGAATCCTTCCTTCTTACTCCAGCTTCCCAGTTCAGGCTATATCTTCAGTCTAATTTCATTTTGTCCTGAACTGCACACGGCGATCTAATTAATAACTTGTAAAGATATAACTGGATTATTCAACACCTGCAAAGCCCCTATCGTAAAGTCAAACACGTGGCGAATTTCCTTCACTCTCTGTTCTGCATGGCACAGAACAGAGGGTAGTCGCATTAGAACAGAGATGAGGGGAGATTTCATTTGCTTGCAGATGGCGAATCTGTCGTATACATTGTCACTGTCGGTTGTTTGGTGGAAAAATTCTGCAAATGCTCAGTTTAGTCGGACTTGCTGAAACCATGAGACATTCATGGACGCAATCAAATTGAGCTGTGAAAATTCACCGAGCTGATGCTGTCGTCTGAAGCACTCCAGACGACAAAAAGGGAAGACGGCGATTAAGCTGTCCCCACCAGGTCAGCACAGCGCAGATTTTTTCTGCATTTTGTTGGTCCACATGTTCCTAACAATGTCAGAAAGTGATCGGGAGCAGAAGAAAATTTCCTTTGTTTTGAAAATGAAATGTATAATGATAAAAGAGAATTTTTAACTATTCAAGCATTACACTGACCCTCTCCACTGAAAACGACTGGTAAAAACATCAAATGAATGTTCTACTAATTCCCTTTGAAGTGCTAAATATAGCAAACAATGACACAACGAGTAAAAATAGTTGACACCGCGTGTTTGTTCAGTGGATTGTGTCTAATGAGACCAGTGGGAGCACTGAATGATTTAATTGTGGTTCCGACAGGTGTATAAGAACTCCTTGAGTCAGTGCATGCAGGCAGTTGGGACAATCTGTACAACTGATCGCTGCTTCACGTGGAAAATGGGATACTCCGCAATTTACAACATCGTCAGAATTTACTACCCGCTGCTTGCAGCACTCAGTATTCCAGGTAATATTGTCCCTGCGTATTACGCTCGGAGATCGTATCTTTATGGCTAAGGTGCAGATGCTGTCCAGTGCATATTTCTGTTATCGGACGATCAAAAGAAACCTTCACCGTTTTTTGGGGGTTTTCAAATGTAATTCGCGTTGATTTAATGGTTTGATGTTTGATGGGGATATGATTGAGGTGCTTGATACATTTATATATATCAATGTAACCTAAGCATGAGAGTTTACTGTAAGAACAAGGAGACTCGATAACTTGCAGGAATTGATTGACTTCCAAAGTACCATCAGCTGTTGCCATCTGTCTCCAGGTTAAATAGATTCTTCCTCTGCTGTCATCACAAACTGAGGGAATTAAAAAATACATCGTCTCTGTGTGATCCACGTGGTTAAAAGTAATCCGTTAGCAATGTTGTGTTATTCAGTGAAATAAATAAATGGTAATATTGGTTCACACCGTATTATAATCGGAATGAAATTGCATAATACGTGGCCAGATGCGGCTCAACCAACAAGCAGTACTAGTTTTTTTTTTCGGTCCTCCCGGACAGCGGAGAAAATACAGTCATGCAAATGAAATTTGCTATTTTAGAGTAATCTCTCTGTCAATTATTGTCCTCTTTCTCAAAATAAGAATAGGTTTGCCTTCAAATCAGCGGCTGCGGCCATTACTCTATTACTTTGTCCATTCCAGCGCGACCGTCTTCCGAAGTGAGGGGTATAATGTGCGTCCTATTGTAATAACCTTTCCTGCATTTAGCAGCTCCTTTCTCATTTTATTTTTCCCGATGTGATCGATTACTTATTGAATTTGCGGGTCTTAGTGTTCGGGAATTACTTTCAAATTCATATTGAATTTTTATGAGAATGTGCATTACTCAAGATCATTTCATTGATTGTCTCAGGAAATCTCTTTTTTAGCTGTCAATCGTCACCCATTCGCGTGTGGCGCCAAACGTTCAGGAAGCCTCGCTGCTGTCTCCGTTCTTCACGACGGAGCGCGCAGAGTGTGACGTTTGAACTTGATCTTGATGATCTGTCAGTCTGTTACCCGTTAGTCTGAGAGCTGTTTCACATCTTGTGCAGTTCCACTGCCGCCTCAAAATACCTCACGAATTTTAATGAAAAACATTCAAGATCGTTTTACTGATGTAGTCACTAAATAATTGCATTTTAAATGGAAGCCAATTAAATAAACTCTTTAATGAAGTATAATTACGTCTTACGGTCTGAAAATAAAACGAATATGTCCATTATGCGTATGGTTTATTGGGCTTCATCAATCGAAGAATTGAATTTAGGAGCCGACAGCTAATGTTGCAGCTATATTGGACCCAATTCGGACCCCACTTGGAGTACTGTGCGGATACGATAGGGTCTTTTAAGAGACTTTTGGATAGCTACATGGAGTTCAGAAAAATAGAGGGCTGTGTGTAAGACTAGTAATTTCTAAGGTTGGGACATGTTTGGCACAACATTGTGGGCCGAAAGGCCTGTACTGTGCTCTAACCTTTCTATTTTTCTATGTTTCTATTATCTGTGCCGTTGTCAGCAAGACGCGTATCTATTCGGGATAGCTCTTAATAACCTCGCCTTGCTGGACTAGTGTGCGGCCCTTTGTTCACTGCTTTACGGTGCCGACTAGGTGGGCTGTGCTGTCACTTTTGGATGTGAAACCAGCGAGATCTAAATTTTACATTCTAAAGCATCCACATCCAGTTTCGGTCATTCCGCTGTACTGTATAGTGATTGTAACTTGGAATAATTGTTTTTTTTTCTTTACAACCTATTTCAGTTAATTTGGCGGCGATTGTGATCCTGACCTGCGGGAAATGCGGTCTGTCCAAATGCATCACTCTCTACCTGGTGGCCATGGCGGCAGCCGATCTGATGGCGGTCATCGTTTCTATTATATTAACCAGGATAAATTATATATATATTTGTTTGCGAATTTCTTGCTCGTCACTCCGGCGTGTTCTCTGCTCCCTGTCCTGAGTCTCGCAACCAGGGACTGTTCCGTTTGGTTGACGGTTGCTTTCACTCTCGATCGCTGCGTCGCCATCTGCAGTCAGAAGCTGCGGAACCGATATTGCACCGAGAGAACAGCGACTGTGGTGGTGGCAACAGTGAGTACAGCGTGTTGTGCCAAAGCCATTCCAAGTTACTTTGCGTTCGATCGAAGGCTTTGTGGTACCGTCACTGAATACTTCACATCACCCCTGTGGAAAGCCTACGAGGTATTTGACAGCATCTCAACACCGTTATTACCAATCCCTTTAATTCTGCTCTTCAATGTTTTGACCATCAACCGGATCATAACGGCAAATAGAGATCGCCGCAGACTTCGAAAAAGCAGCGAAAATCGCGATGATCCAGAGGGGTCAAACCGGAGAAAATCAATGATTCTGTTGTTCGCTCTTTCAGCCAATTTTATATTATTATGGATCCCCTATCTCGTATTTTCCATGAACTGGCAAGTCAAAAACTATTTCTACACAGACAGATATTTCAGCAAGCCGACCCATATCCTGCAAGAATGTGGGTTTATGTTGTGTTCACTCAGTACCTGCACCAACACCTGTATCTATGGACTGACACAGAGAAAATTTAGGGAGGAGCTGAAGAATGGAGTGAAGTACCTGTTTGTAGAAATGGGGGGGATTTGCTAATAAAATATAAACGCAGGTATTCATTCTTGTGTAACACTCTGGGAAAGGTTAAATTGCTCATGTAACGGTCTTACTGTAGGAGCACTGCGAATGTAATGGTCTTTCTGTAGAAGCACTGTGATTTCAATGGTCTTTCTGTAGGAGCACTGGTAATGTAATGGTCTCACTGTAGGAGCACTGCGAATGTAATGCTGTTTCTGCAGAAGCACTACTAGTATCATGTTTTTTCTGTAGCAGCAATGTTTGCGTTATGGCTAAAGTTAACTGGGGCTATGGAATGTGCACTGCTCAATGAAAATAGTGTTTTTTTTTCTTGTCGTGTGCCTGAGACCGAGGTGATCTTGGTCTTTTGTTCGGCGACAGAGGAAGAGAAAAGACGCCAGAAAGGAAAGGTCGTAGAGAGCCTGACAAAGTGGACTTGGAGGGGGACCGGAAGTCGACGAAGCCCGGGGAAATTGATAGGGGACCAACGGAAGAGAAACCGTGAGTTCCAACTTGTGCAGATTAGACTGTTGCATTAAAATCGGCCGTTTACTTAATGATTTTTTTTTCTTTACTAACTGCTGAAACTAAGAATTATAAAGCAAAATCTTTTAATCGCATTTTATGTTCTGTTTGTTATATCGGAGTGCTCATTTGTAACGGAGGAACAGATCACACAGCATTACACAAGCAAAAGGTTATGCACCCCAGATTTCACACGTTTGGCGGGGCCAGAGACTGTCTTACCCAGAGTAACGTCGTCGGCCGAATCTCTGGGTTACACTTGCAACTTGAAAACTATTATTTGGAAGAGTACATATTGATTTGCGCTTCAAACGATGCTGCTTCCAGATTTCACTGTACTAACGATCAGTGGCGATTAATTGATTTTTATCTTCATAGAATCGGATACCTTGAAATTCCAGTCCACAATTTTTGATTGCAAGGTATCTAAGCATAAGAGCAGGGATTGATTCGTACAGTGATCACTCTGTTGATACAGTCTGCGCCTGGTATTCGAAACACGGAGAACATATAAAAATAAACTCTCGTACAATCCGAAAATTATAATTCTCTGCCTCTGTTTTTTACAGCATATTTGTTTTCAATTATTATCAGTGAATGCCGGCATCGCACCTTTGCGTCAATTTTTGCACTCCATGCGTCAAGCACTGGCCGGAGGAGACACACCCATTCTGTTTTCTTTGTCTGTTAGTGAGAGGAACATTCACCGACAGTATTCATCGGTATGATATGATAGCCCTTTCACATAGCCATTCTGAACTACCTCTGAACCCTCTTCAATGGCAGCACATCGTTTTTCCGATAAAGAGCCCCAACCCGTTAACAGTACTTGAACTCAGGCCTCACCAGTGACTTATGAAGCCTCAGCATCACATCCTCACTCGTATATTCTGGACTTCAAGAAAATATTATGACATTGCATTTGCCTCCTCTTCACTAACTGCACCTTCAGGGTAACCTTTATGTTTTTGTGTGCAATGACTCTAAGACCCTTTGCATCTCAGTTTTTTAGATTTTCTTCCAATTTAGAAAATGGTCCACCGTTTATTGCTTCTACCAATCTGCTTGAAAAAAGTTTTTCCCAACATTGTATTTAATTTACCATTTACTCGTCCATTCTTTATCAGTCCTTTTGCACCTTTCTGTTTCTTCTACATGACCTGCCTTGGACGCGATCTGAGACGTCCCTGACGATGGAAACAAGAATTCAACAGACCATCAGCGTGTCTCATTCACGTTCACAGAATCTCTGACTGTTCTTCTGACTAGTAATCCTCGCACAACAGCTGCTCCCATCTTGTCCATCGTTCCCTCCTGCAACTTGATGCACCTCACGCAGATGTCGTTCCCTGAGGACTGTGGGTCTCCCAGGACTGCAACATCCGGCATCAAGGACACACAACGGTTATTTAACCTATAGTAAGTGCCCCTGACAGAGTTGCAAAAAAGGGAAACTTAACAGGAGCTCACCCGGTCAAGTGATCCAGAGCGAACGCCTTTTCCGAGCCGAAAGCTCAATTCAGAATCAGAATCAGAATCAGAATCAGGTTTATCATTACCGGCACGTGACGTGAAATTTGTTAACTTTGCAGCAGTAGTTCAATTCTCAACATAAACTCGCAGAGAAAGAAATAATAATAATAATAATAATAATAATAATAATAATAATAATAATAATAATAATAATAATAGAATGATAAACAAACACATAGATCAACTACGTGTACTGAATAGAATGCCCTGAGTGCTGGAGGTCTTTAACAGTGGACGCTGTTCCCTAAAGAAGTCTGGGTATGTTGTAGGTTGCTGCCCAAGATGGAGCTGAACAGATTTGCTACCATCTGCATCATCTATCGGTCCTGTGCAGTGGCCCCTCCATACCAGACAGTAATGCAGCCTGCTCTGCATGTTACAACTATAGAGGTTTTTGAGTGCTTTTGTTGACACGCAGATCGCTTCAAACCTCAAATAATGTAAAACCGCTGCCTTGCCTTCTTTCTGACTACGTCAATGCGTTGAGGCCAGGTTTGACCCTCAGAGATCTTGACACAGTTGTAAAATCAAATGAGCAGTGTGTGTCTGTATTTTCTACTTTATTGGCAGGAATTCCTATAGAGGCTCAGAGGATTGGAATTTTTGACATTCTGGAATGACTTTACGGCATTTACAGTCTATGCTTCATCCCACCCCCTCCGGTTTTCTCCTATCATTTCCCAATCCCCCCACTACTTTCAAATCTCTTACTATCATTCCTTTCGGTTAGTCCTGACGAAGGGTCTCGGCCCGAAACGTGGACAGCGCTTCTCCCTATAGATGCTGCCTGGCCTGCTGTGTTCCACCAGCAGTTTGTGTGTGTTGTTGTTTGAATTTCCACCATCTGCAGATTTCTTCGTGTTGACTTTGTCACATGGTGTGAGCAGAATCATCTGCAGCTTAATGTGAAAAAGACTAAGGAGCTGGTGGGGGACCTGAGGAGGGCTAAGGCACAGGTGACCCCTGATTCCATCCAAGGGGTCAGTGTGGACATGGTGGAGGATTACAAATACCTGGAGATACGAATTGCCAATAAAGTGGACTGGTCAAAGAACACTGAAGCTGTCTACAAGAAGGGTCAGAGCCGTCTCTATTTCTGAGGAGACTGAGATCCTTTAACATCTGTCGGACGACGCTGAGGATGTTTTGCGAGGCTGTGGTGGCCAGCCCTATCATGTTTGCTGTTGTGTGCTGGTGCAGCAGTCTGAGGGTAGCAGACATCAACATAATCAACAAACTCATTCGTAAGGCCAGTGACGTTGTGGGGGTGGAACTGGACTCTCTGACGGTGGTGTCTGCAAAGCGGACGCTGTCCAACTTGCATGCCATCTTGGACAATGACTCCCATCCACTCCATAATGTACTGGTTAGGCACAGGAGTACATTCAGCCAGAGACTCATCCACCGAGATGTAACACTGAGCGTGATAGGAAGTCATTCCTGCCTGTGGCCATCAAACTTTACAACTCCTCCCTCGGTGTGTCAGACACCCTGATCCAATAGTCTGGTACTGGCCTTGTTTCTACTTGGCATGATTAATGCTTTATTATTTAATTATTTATGGTTTTATTTTGCTATATTTCTACACAATTCTTAGTTGGTGCGGCTGTAACGAAACGCATTTTCCCTCGGGATCAATAAAGTATATCTGTCTGTCTTCCTGAAGTCCACAATCAGCACTTCCGTCTTTCTGCCGATGAGTGCCAGGTTGTTGCTGTGACATCATACCAAGAATTGGCATATCTCACTCCTGTTGCCCTTTCGTCACCACCTGAGATTCTAACAGGAATGGTTGTATCGCCATAACCAACTTCTCAAAGCATTTCATCACTGTCGCATGAGTGCGACTTAATGATAATCATTAAGGCAACCCACATGATTCTTCTTAGGCACTGGTATAATTGTTGCCGTTTTGAAGCAAGTGGAACTTCCGCCCATAGCAGTGAGAGGTTGAAGAAGTCCTTGAATACTCCCGCTATTTGGTTGGCACATGTTTTCAGAGCTTTACCAGGTACTCCATCGGGACCTTCCGTCTTGCGAGGATTCAATCTCCTCAAATACAGTCTAATATTGGCCTTTGAGACAGAGATGACAGTGTCAGCATGTACAGTAGGGAACTTCACAACTGTAGTTCTGTTCTCCCTTTCAAAGTGTGCATAGCTCAGCTGGTAATGAAACATCGCTGGCATTCATACTGTTGGGTTTCGCTCTGTAGGAGATAATGTCTTACAAACCTTGCCAGAGTTGTCGTTCATCTGGTATCGCCTCAATTTTGGTCGAAATTGTCTCAACCATTTATCCATGACAGTATCACTGTGCATTGCGTTTACTTGTATGCGGCCTGCACCCATCCTTAACCTTGCCAAATTAATCTAAACACTCCCTAACATTTCCAGAAAACCTGCGCAGAAAGATATTGTTCCCCCTCCAGCTCGGCTGGAAAGATCCAGAAATCTGTAAAATTTCCAATGCACCAATTCCTCAGCCACACATTCTATTGCCAAATCTCTGATTCTTACCCTCAATGGCACGTGGCACAGGCAGAAATCGAGAGATAGTTACTCTGGCGCACTGTTTTTCATCTTTACCTCGGATAAAGTAAATACTCTCTTCAGGACTCCTCCCTTTCCAGATTTATGTGTTTGGTACCGTTATGTGAAAAACCTGCAGGCTGCTCAACCTTCCCTTTCAGAAAGCAGTGGATTAGAAGCGAGATATCAGTCACCGTGAAACATGGCAGGTAACATAACATCCGGGAGTCTCTATCGAATGCACAGAATCCTGCCTGTTCCTCTGACGATTCTGACTATGGAATCGCTAATCACCACTGCAGTCCTCTTCACCTTTGTTCTCTTCTGAGCCATTGCACCAGTCTCAATACCATATAGCCGGTAACTGAGTCTCCAAATGGCAGGTCATCCCATCAACTGTATCTAACGTGGTATGCGGATTATTGGTGGGCGGAAAAGAGTATTCTGCACTGGCTGTTCATTCCCCTACCCTCCCAGATGTTGTACGCGACTATCTCCCTCTAGCCCTTGTCTATCACTTCCTTATTCTCTTGTATGAGGCGAAGCTACCTGCATCCTGAAATGGAGTGCTCACTCCCGCCCTGTAACTCCTTTCCATTAAACTATAAGACAATAGGGGCAGAATTCGGCCATTTCGACCTTTGAGTCGGCTCCGCCATTCAATCATGGCTGATCCTTCCTTGGCTTCCTCAGTCCCCCATCCAGGCTTTTTCCTCATAACCTTCGATGTCGAGGCAAATAAAGTTCAGCTTTAAATACAACACTGTTCTCCAGAGCTGCCTGTCGTAGTAAATTCTACAATGCATCCTTCTTGCTGAAGGATTTCTGTGCATTTCTGCTTTAAATGGATGCTTCTCGATCCTGGGATTGTGCACACCTTTCCCGGACACCCCACTATGGGAAACATCCTTTCGACATCTACTCAGCCTTTCCAACAGTTCCAACAGTGCGAAGGTTTCAATAGAATCCCCTTACATCCTTCGTTATTTCAGCGTGTGCACTCCCTGAGCCATCAAACGTTTTTGGTATGATAAACTTGTCATTCCCAGAATTTCACAGTGAACCACCTCCAAAGTGTCTCCAATGCCAATACATCACTGCTGAGATAAGAAGCCCTAAACCTTTCACAATACTCAAGCTGTGGTCTCACCAAAGCCTCATCAAGCTTGAGCATCACATCCCTGCTCTTCTGGATTCGATCTCTTGAAGTGATTGCAAATGCCTTCCTCACCACCAACTCTAACTGCAGGTTAAACTTCAGGGTGATCTGCACAAGGACTCCCAAGACCCTTTTCATCACAGATTTTTGTATTTACTTCCCGTCTGGAAAATAGACTGTACTTGTTTTTCTGCTACCGAGGTGCCTGAGAATGCATTTTGCAACATTACATTCTATATGTCACTCGCTTGCCCGTTCTCCTATCGCCACCTCATTTTCCCATATTGGCCACAGGGCATTGAGCTGAAGCTGCTGTTTTATTACCACGGCCTCCAAGGAGCTGCGGCTTGATAAACTTCATAAATACCTAGGTATCAGAGAGACCGGAGATCTCTCAGAGTTCGCACATCTCACATGAAGAACATACCACTAAAATGGACTCAGTGCACTTAGCTATGTAATAAGGAAAAAAGCTTAGAACTATTCCTGAACGTGGTGGTGTGGGGAATAAAGTCCTGCCGGAAGCAGTGAGACGAGAGCGTGGGGTGATGGTAGCGACTGTCCTTGTTTTTATGTTTTCAATAAGTTGCTACATTGAGTTCAGGGGTTTTAACGTTGTTGTGCAAATTTTTAAAATCTCTGGGTCGGCCACATCTGGAGAATTGCATTCAGTTTTGGTCGCTCGCAGTGAAGCGTCCAGCCCTTTAGAACAGTGATGAGAATGATATTATTTTTCCTGTCATGCAGCAGAACATTATGGACTGAGGGTCCTGCTCCTCTGATCTATGTTATGTGTTCTGCAATCTATGATCTGTGTTCTGTGTTCCACGTTATGTGTTCCATCTTCTATATTTTATATCCTGTGTTTTATGTTCAAAGTTTCAAGATTAGAAGTTGAAATACACGGGGAGTGACTCCAGGAAATGAAGTCACCTGGGGATTGACTTTCAAAGCCGCTTCGACGATAGCCATCAGTCCTGAGGGAGGACAGCAGACGGCAATGATTATAGAGTGTATTTCTAAAGCTCTTTCTGAGAGATAGCAAATGACTATTTATTCCCCTGCACAGATGCTGACAGACCTGCCGAGTTCCTCCTGCAGTTCGTGTGAGTTATGCCGGATTTCCAGCATCTGCAGAATTCCTTGCCTTGAGCAAAGGAAGATTGGCTGAATGGCCTCCTTCTCTTTGCAAGTTTTGTGATTTCAATAGACACTCATCGTAACGCCGATGGAATCCCACTCTGGAGCTCGTGTTGTTGT
Organism: Hemitrygon akajei; assembly: GCF_048418815.1. NCBI lineage: Eukaryota > Metazoa > Chordata > Chondrichthyes > Myliobatiformes > Dasyatidae > Hemitrygon > Hemitrygon akajei. The sequence goes on along the minus strand of NC_133151.1, from coordinate 34,737,250 downwards.
TGAGAGGGGGATCTTCATAGTGAGTGCTTAGTGGAAACCCTCATCCCTGAAGGTTTCCCAGGGTTCCCTGCAAGGGATCTGAATGATTTCTTGTTCATATGAGGGTGCTGATAACCCTACATTCCCCTATGTCTCTCGCTCAGGTACCAGAGAGTGATTCTATATTACTCCTTGCAACATAAGAAAATGAGAACATAAGGAATAGGATCAGGAGTAGGTTGTCTGGCCCGTCCAGTCTGCTCCGTCAGTCAGAAGATCATGGATAATTTGACCAGGGGCTCGTCTCCACCTATTTGACTTTCTGCCAATAACCTCTAATTACCCGACTAGGCAGAACTCAATCTCCAGTTATAGACAAAATTCCTCATCTCGCGAATCATCCCGGTGAACCTCATCCGCACCGTCTCCAATGCCAGTATATTCTTCCTCAAGCAAGAAGAAGAGAACTGCTCGCAGTACTACAGGTGCAGCCTCACCAGTACCTTGCACAGTTGCAGGATAACCTCACTGCTCTTATATTCAATTGCTCTGACAATGAAGGCCAACATCCCATTTGCTTTCTGGATAGCCTGCTCTACCGGCAAAACAATCTTTTGTTATTTTCGCGTAAGCCTTCCCGAGTCTCCCTGCACAGCAGCATGCGACAATATTTTACCATTCATAAATAATCTACTCTTTACATTTTCCCTCCCAAAATGGATACTTCGCAATTCCCAACATTATACTCCATCGGACAGACACTTCCCCACTCATTTAACCTATCTATATAGCACTGTAGACACTCCGTGTCTTCTCCACAATTTGCTGTTCCACTCAATTTAGTATCATCAGCAAACCTTGATACACTGCACTCGGTCCCCTCCTCCAGATCGTAAATCGTACACGAACAACTGCCGGCCCAGCACCGAACCATGCGGCACACTGTTCACCGCTGATTGCCTACCAGAGTAGCACCCATGTATCCCAAATCACTGCTTTCTCTCAGTTAACCAATCATCTAACCATGCTAATAAATCAAACCCAACTCTATGCATACTTACCTTATGTATGAGTCTTTAATCCGGCACCTTATCGAGAGCCAAATTTACGTTGCTGGATCCGTGCTCTAAAGCTGACACAGTTATGCTCGTGGACATCTGCTGAAATAGGGATCATTTCCAGATAGGCATTTATTTGTGAGATTTTCACTGATTGGATATGCAGGAGATTAACTGTTGAGGTATGTATTTGCCTGAGTGATTCATGCTGATTGCCGATTGAGAACGAAGACACATATATATCCTGCTTTCACTTGCTGGGAAGAGGGCAATACATGGATGCTGGCTTGGAGCAGAGCCAGTAAAATACTGATAAAGGTCAGACATATGATCTGTAGCCAATATCAAGGAAATGCAATATGTGGGAAGAAATGAATATATAAGGAGACGCCTCGAGTGACCGAAAGTGATGACTCGCCAGAGATTTACCATCGTGGATAAATGCTTACCCACGGACGTACAGACTTGAAACGGGACCACGAGGAACTGGTGGTCAGCAGCAAAGATTCCGATGAATGGTATAATAACTTCTGTTCTTGGACTGATTACGCAAAGTCAGGAAGTACTTGTAGGTGTAGACAAGGGTATTCGGTTATCTAAGTTCAGGAGTTCTTCCGTACAGTCAGTGAAGGTACCGGTCGGTATTTGACAGCTTCTCTCTGTTCTTCCCTGATCGTTATTACATTGGTAATTCTTGCAACAGAATTAGTTAGGCATGTAATGGCTAGTTTAGTTAGCTTGGCACAACATTGTGTGCCGATGTGCCTTTTCCAATGGTGTATGGTTCAGCGTTCTATGTTCTAAGTTGATGTTCTGTGGTCTTGATATAAAATCCATGAGGTGGGCACACTCCTCAGCCTCCCACCTTCCGCGCTCCTAGACGATCTTACAGAACCACGGGCTGGTTGTTTAATTGCCTTTGTTGATGTCTCCTCGTGCATGGGGTCGTGGGAGAACCGACGCAGGATTTGATAGGGATAGCAGGAGTAGCGTGACGGGACGGTGAGGAATCAATGAGCCAAAGATGTCCCTACGGAGACTCACCTATTCACACTCAGGATGTGTTTCATTCATTCAAACCGTCCTTAAACTTAAGGGAGCAGGTTTCCACATCCTTCCTCTGCTCCGCTAAGTCCCAGATTCTTCCCAGGACCCACACACTATCCTGTGCAATTAACAGCTGCCTGTTAACCCTGTGACCCCGCACGTCTTTGGAATGTGTGAGGAAACCGCAGCATCCGAGGGAAAACTAACTTTGTTACAGATACAGACAGAAATACACACACACACACGCACACACACACACACACACACACACGCACACACACACACACACACACACACACACACACACACACACACACACACACACACACACACACACACACACACACACACAATTTAAACTACAGTAAGTACCCATGGCAGAGTAGGAAAAACAGAAATCTTAACATAAACTTACCCGGCCAGCCTATCTAGAGCCAACGGCTTTTCCGAGCCGATAACTCCTTTGAGCCAACGCCCGGCACGCCCTCAAAGAATTCCAGCCGATTTGTCAAGCAGGATTTCCTTTTGAAAAATCCATGCTGACTTTGACCCATTTGTTATGCGCCTCTAAGTGCCCTGAAACGTAATCGTTTATGATGGACTCCAACATCTTTACAATTGATAAAGACAGTAAAACTGACTCTCAATGACTTTCTTCTCTCTCCCTTCCTTCTTAAAGTATTTGATTGGCATTGACAATTTTCCAATCCTGAGGAGCCATTCCAAGATCCGATGATTCTCGAAAGCTCATTACTTTGCCTCCAAAATTTGTTCAGTTAGCTCTTTCAGCACCTGGAGCGTAGTCATCCGTTCCATGTGACGTATGTACCTTCAACATTCCAAGCATCTTCTCCTTAGTAATAACAACTTAAGACACTCTTGCACACTCTGACACTCCGGTATTCTGCTGGTGTGTTTGACAAAGAAGTCTGATGTAAAATACTGATTAACTTCGTCTTCCGTTTCTTTGTTTCCCCTTCACTACCTTTCCAGAGTCATTTTGCAACGATATCCAGTCTCGTCTCTCTTTTAGCCCTGATATATTTCTGAAAAAAAAATCATTTGGTCATATGTCACTTTTTTCCCAAGGATCTTACATAATGTTTACCAGTACAGTTACCCCACCCCTCTGCCTATCGAACCGTCTCTTTCGTTGGGATGCATAGGCTTGGATGTTAAGCTCCGAAAATTATCTTCATTCATCCATGACTCAGAGAAGCCCACAGCAGCATACCTGCCAGTTGCTAACTGTGCACAAGATCATTGACATTGTTCCATATATTTCGTGCATTACGATATTCCCATATTCATCATGCTGATTGATTTCGGTGTCTGTCACCTTTAACAGATCCCACTAAGTGCAATTCTCATGGTGGTGTGGGAAGTAACCTTCCAGTACCTCCTTCCTGACTGCAGCAGTGAGAAGTGAGCATGCCGTGGATGTTAGTGTTTGGCCTTGATTTTATGTTTTTATATGTTGCTACATTGAGTTCAGGAGTTGGGACGTTACGGTGGAAGGTCTTAAATTTCTGTGTCGAGCACATCTAGAGAATTACGTTCAGTTTTAGTCGCCCCTATTACAGAGAGGATGTGGAGGCGTCGGAGATGGTACAGTAGTGATTCACCAGGATGCAGCCTGGATTACAGTAGATGTCAACAGGATTTTCCCATGGTTGAAGAATCAATAACAAGAGAACAGAGCTTCAGAATTGAAACGCAACATTTCCATTTAGAAAATAGTCAACGCTTTCTTTTCTTCTACCAAAGCGCAAGTGCACTTCCCGACATTGCATTCCATCTGCCGTTTCTCCGAAGCTATCAATGTCTTTCTGCAGCCTCTGTACATCTTCAAAACTACGGTGCTGTTCAGCTATCTTGATACTGTCTGCAAACGTTGCTACGAGGACATCAATTCCCTCATGCAATCACTGAAATATAACGTAAAAAAATCAGTTCCTGGATGGACCCGAAGGTAAACCAGTATCATTTATTTCCACACTTTGCTTCCTGCTCATCATTTCCTGCTTTACCAATGCTAGAAATCTTTCTGTAATCCATGGGATAAAGTCCAAGAATACTTCATCAACTGATTTTCCAACGTCTTTACTGCTTGTTATTTCTTCAAAGAATGCTGAAGGATTTTTCAGGCAAGGTTTTCCCTTGCGGAAGTACTGCGGTCAGCACACTTTGACATGTGCCTCGAAGAACGCCGAGACCTCATCCTTAATAAACAAACTCAAACATCTTTCCAACCACTGAGGTCCAGACCAATTGGTCTATAGTTTCCTTACTTCTGCCGCTCTCCCTACTTGAAGAGTAGAGTAACATCTGCAATTTCCCAGCCTTCCCACATCAATGAAGAGCTAGTTATTCTTGAAAAGTCATTGCTAATCCCACCACGATCAACTCATCCACCTCTTTCAATAGTCTGGGCGGTGCAGCATCTGGTCCTGAAGACGTACCTACCCTCCGTAGTACTCCTTTGTTGTATACACCAAGGAAGTTAACAGCAGGCAGGCCCTGTGACAGGCTGGAATAATAACCACATGACAACCCAGAAACTAATGAGAAAGTTCTATCTGTTCATCGGATGTCCGGGTACAGGGAGGCTCGCAGGATCAGTCCGATGTTTGTTGTTGAACCGAATCCGACGCTTAATAAACATACACCTATTCCTCCGTGAACGGAGATGTTCGAGGATTCCTTTTCGATTTGTACACTCCTTACTTCAAGCACTGGCCAGAGGAGACACACCCGTTCTGATCTCATTGTCTGTTAGTCATAGGAACATTCACCAGCATGATTTATTGACTGCGTACTTGATGCAGTTAACGATTTTTCGGTCATGGACGTGGGCAGCTTGCTATTGCTTCAAACCACCTTCCAGACGTTTCTGCCAAGATTGGGTTTAGCCTTCTGCTACCATTGATTCTGCACTCACTCGCACCTCCTAAATTTCAAGGCCTTCCGTCCTCAACACATCATCCCGCCTCCCTAACAGGACTACAGATCCTAACAGGTATACACTTCATGAGCCACTGCATCCAGCACGCCATTCTCCATATCTTCAGCAGTCTTCATCAGAATCCTACCTCCAATCGGACCTTGACATCCCTACACCCCGCTACTTTACGCTTTCTGCAGGGACTACTCTCTCCGTGATTCCTTTGACAATGGATACCAATTTCCCCCCTAGCACTTAACCCTGCATTCAGAAGAGGTTCCAAACATGCCCATTCATGTTTTCCCTCAGACTTACAACTACACTCCCTCCAGGTAAGGCAACATCTCACCCACCAATCTGTCGAGGTCAGCTGGTATATCAGGTAGCCCTGCTGGAGCCATCTCTGGATCGGTGACACGATGCTAGTTTGGGATCCTTTTCTTCCAGGTCTTTCACCCCATCGTTAAGATGCAGGATTAACCACTGGTCGACCATTTTAATTCCATTATCCATTCTCATTCCGACATCGGTACATCCCCTCCAATGCCACGAGAAGCAAATCTCAGATTGGCGGAGCCACACCTCATAATTAGTCTGGGTAGTCGTCAGCCTGACGGAATCAACATTAATTTTATTAACCCGGTGAATTTTCGCCTTCCTATCCTTCATTCTTTCCTCACTCCCGTTTGGTGCCTTTAACTTTTCCTTTTATATTGTATCTCTATGAAGTAAATAGTTCCAGTAAGATCTATAAAGTGAACTCATTTAATCGCAAATGGTGTCCTGTCTGTTATTTACCGTGTTGGGGACATCACACAGCATCTACATAAGGTGACTACCCAGGCTGGCGGGGCCGAAGGCTGCTCCCCCTAGAGGAAAGCGAGTTGAGCGAGCCTGAGGCTTACCAGGGGGTTACGTATACTAAATCTTGGGATCATTGATACATATACTAAACATGGTGTCTACATTTTCATTGATCGACATCACAAACAGCAGATGGCGCAGCACCGATCCCTGTGCAACAGCACCAATTACAGACTTCCAGCTTGAATAAGTCCCTTCAGTCAGTACACTTTCCCTTCTATGCACAAGCCAGTTCTGAATCCAAGTAGTCAATTAGCCTCAGACACCCTGCATTGCAATCATCTGGATTAGCCTCCCATGTGGGACTTTGTCAAACGCCTGAATGAAATCCATGTAGGCACCATCATTTCCCCTACCCTCATCAATCTCTCTCAGCCCATGTCAACAAACTCAATCAAGTTGGTAAGGCACAACCTGCCCTGCCGAAAACTATACTGGCTCCCTAATCAGACCATGGGTTTCCAAATGATCATACATCCTATCCTTCAGAAATTTCTCAAGCAATTTCCCTGCAACTGAAATGAGACTCATCGTTTATGGTTTCCAATATTTTGCCATATTCCTTCCTTAAATAGGAGTACATTAGCCATTCTCCAGCTTAACGGGATCTCGCCTGTAGTTGGAGAGGACATAAATAGAATGGACATGAGCCCAGCAATTTTGTCTATAGCCTCATTCAACAACCTGGGGAAAATCCCATCAGGCCCTGGGGACTTAACCACACTAATACTCATTAGGAGACCATACACTTTCTCGACCATGACCTGTAAATGCCCAACGTATTTATACAATCATCACTGATCTTCTGGTCTTCCATATCATTTCCGTTTGTAAATACTTTCACTTTAATCCCATTTGCCAAGGTCCTTTCATGACCGCGCCTGTCTTTCCAAATTCCCTTCTTTAGTTCATTTCTCATTTCTTTATACTCTTCATGTGTTTCGTTTGAAACTATTTTTCGATTGTTTACGCGCTTATCGTTTTGTCTTCTTGTCTAAGTTCATTGTCTGGCTGGATATCCAAGGTTCTGTTACCTGTCCATCCCTGGACTGTCTTCTAACAGGTACATACCTTTCTAGTACTCTGTGCAATTGACCATTAAACACTCTCCTTTGCCAAAGAATAGAAGTTCCCAATTAAGTCTTCTGAATTCCTGCCTAATGCCGTCGTAATTTACCCTACTCCAATTTAAAACTCTCCACAAGGACCACACCTATCCGTATTTATAGCTATCTTGAAAGTTAAGGAGCTGTGAACACTGAACCCTAACTGTTCACCCACTCCAAGGCCGGTTACCTGGCCAGGCTCATTACCCCATCACCAGGTCTAGTATGACTTCTCCTCTCATTGGACTGTCCACATATTGATTTAATAAACCAACCTGGATACATTTAACAAATTTTGCCCCATTTAAATCTATTACACTAGGATGGGGCCAGTTTATATTAGGAAAATTGAAACTACCACACCACCAACCATAATAAAAATCCTATTATTCTTACATATTTCCTTAATCTAATAAAATATCTGTTCCTCAATGTCACGGTGGTTATTTGGGGTCTGTGGTAGAATCCCATCAATATGCTTACACCCTTTCTGTTCCGGAGTTCTCCCAAAATCGACTCTGTCTCTGACCCCTCCTTTATGTCTAACCTGTGTGCAGCTGTAATATCGTCCCGGATTAGTAGCGTAATTTCCCTCACTTTTACCTCCTTCATAACATTCCTAAAACTTCAAAAATCTAGTACATTAATCGCCCATTCTGCCCATCTCTCAACGAAGTCTCTGTAATGGCCGCAACATTGTAGTTCCATGCACTCTAAGTTCATCATTTTTACCCATAAAAATCCTAGCATTAAAATACACACACTTCAAATTCTCAGTTTAATCTACGTGTTAATCTGATTTTACCTGTAATTTATCTTTCTGTCCAATCCATCAGATGCTGATCTGGTGCTTCAGTTCTTTGCCACCTGCATCACAAGCTTAAAATCACCCCCTCCTACACCCAGCGCTCCCCCACCCCCCAACAACCACAATGTAGCATTCGCAAAGCTTCCAGCCAGTTTTTCGGTGACATTCCAGTTTAGGGGCAATGTGCCCATATTGTATATGTCACACATTCCCCGGAAAACTTTCAAATGATTCAAGTACTTGAATTCCAGACTAACTACACCATCTCTTCAGCCACTCATTTACTTGAGTTATCATCCCATTCCTGCCTACACTAACCTGTGGTACCGTGAGCAATCTTCAGATAACTACTTTGGAATTCTTTCTCTTCAGTCTCTTTCCTAACTCTATATACTTTGTGTGGGATCTCTTCCCGCTTTTTTACAATGACATCGGTGACAATTTGCACCACCATCTCTGGCAGTTCACCCTTCCCCTTTACAATATCCTGCAGCGATAGGAAACAAGGAAGTCACTGTGATCAGGATCAGGGCCATATCCACAACAGTTACGAGTTTCTGAGGCTGAGTACGAGTTCCTGATCATCCACTGGGGAACAGCGCCTTGGTCGTGAGGTGTCCTGAGGGAACATGTTACTTTGGCACTTGATGTTTTTAAGGCAATATGTGCAAATGAACAGAACTCGCTCCTTTGCTGATCTCACGGTCCCTTTACACATGGGAACTGGATTTCGCAGCTTCTTCCTGCTCATTATGCACAAGGTCACAACTGAGCGCCCAAACAACCACATGTTATGCACGTGATGGACAGTAGCTGAATTACATTCTCTGTAATTGACAGATCGTTACCGTTAAATATGAATTGATACTGCAATAGTATTTGTCCTGCGTGACTTCATATTCTTGGAGTGTTGGAAGGCTAAAGTGATGTTTGAGATTTTAGAGATTCATGAAAGTCATAGATGGATAATGGGAAACTCTTCTGTTGAAATCGAGAGGGTACATGTCAATGAGGAAGTCAGGCGATGCAGCTGGAGAATCTAAGCAAGGCCAGATATACATAACAAATGGTGGAATGTGAAGGATCACACAGGGCCAGAGGGACCTTGGAAAATATGAAGACAGATCTCGGAACTTAGCGTCTTTGTTCAGTCCGTCTGTTACGAATCGATGGAGCCTCGATTTCATGGGTGAAGCTATTAAATGTGAGAGTAGACAGTTCAGTTGCAACTACAGAAACACAAGTCTGGCTAAACCTGAAACGCTGTGTACATTCCTGGTCATTATACCACAGCGAGATACGGACGCACAGACATTAAAATCTGGAGGAGGAATCTGCACTTCATTCTGCATTCTATTGTTGCACGGGATATGGAAAAAAATCTGTATTCACAGTCTGCGTCCTTTTTTTCACTCTGCCTCAGTACAGCGTCTCTTTACCAAAGGTCACTGGAAGAATTAAATAGACTCCAATAACGTAAATTAACAATCAGTTGCTTGCAAATACATTGTGTGCAGATGGTCCCGCTTCCGATTTAATGACTTTTGAAGTGCTAATCTTGATACAGTATAACCAACTTCATTCAAAATATCACTATATATTTAAGTATTAGCTGCAGGCAGTTTAAAATAGATGTGAAATGTAGCTTCAACAAATGTGCAGTTAATTATATAAGACAATTCAATGCCAGTGTTAATGAAAAATGCACAAAATTGCATGAATCACATACACTTAAACTGTATCAGTGATTGACAGGTACAGAATGAACCCGACGCACTCACAGTTGTACCAGGGACAGACAGGTACAGAATGAACCCCACACTCTCACACTGTACCAGAGAGTGACAGGTCCAGAATGAACCCCACATTCTCACACTTGGTACAATTGACTGACAGTTAAAGAATGAGCCCCACATTCTTAAGTTATGCCAGAGTCTGACAGGTGCAGACTTGAAGATATGGAATGAACCCTCTCGTTCTCCTTCTCTCTCTCTCTCTCTCTCTCTCTCTCTCTCTCTCTCTCTCTCTCTCTCTCTCTCTCTCTCTCTCTCTCTCTCTCTCTCTCTCTCTCTCTCTCCCCTTCTTTTCCCCTTCTCCATCTCCTTCTGCTGCCCCCACTTCCTTTTTCCTCATTCTATCCCTCTTCCCCTACCTGTTTCTGTGTGTGTGTGCTCGCGCGCGCGTGGCTAGTACGGAGTTCAAGGACTCACGGGCAAATCAAAATTCGGAATTGCTCAGGCAGGAGTTAAGGGTCGGTCAGAGTCGGCCGAATCCGTTCACGTATGAATAATTAACCAACATAATCGTGTAAACTGTAAATGTGGCTGCTCCGTTGAAAAGCTCAGTCATTGTAATTAAAGCTCCAGCATTATTTCTGCCCGATGAGTCACTGATGAGGTGATGCCCAAGAACGTTAATATAATTGTCTTCAATCGGCTGAATATTTACATCAGAGGAACAGATACGAAATGATGGAGGAACTAAGCAGGCCACGCAGCATCTACGGAAAAGAGTAAAATTAACTATTTGGGCCCACTGTACTCCGCCAGCATTTTGTTTGTGTTGCTTGGACTTCCTGCATTTCAGTTCGCCTTTTGTTTATGAATTACATAAGAGAACGCATTAAATTAAAGTGTTTGCTCAAGTGGCCGTGACTAAGAAAGTTAGCCAAGTGTATAACAGTATCTCTGGAGACTGATCCTCCGTACAAATAAGGACCGCTTTGAATGTATCAGCTCAAAGTCACTGCCGGAGATGTGAATTCAGGAGCAGCAAAAATCACAGATTCGCACTGAAATGATGTATGAAGTCATCTGGCGGATAGAAGACGTTTACTATCCTTTGATTTCAGCTTTCGGAATTCCCGGTAAGCCGCCGGTTCATCTGCTGTTGGTGGGAATTGAAGTTTAATTCCAATGCTGTGATTGTTTCTGTCGCTGCTTTCCGGTGTCATCTGTGCAGTCTCAGTGTTCCGCTTTTCAGGAATTAGTGTAAACACCGGGATTGTGGATTCTGCAATCCGGATCTAAATACAACCCGCTGCAAGAGCACAGCATATCCCATGACTTCAATGGGACTGAACGTGTCAGGCAGCGTTTTCCCAGCCGGTTGTGATCAATAATGGGATGTTAGGGACTCGGTGCTTTTAGTCCTGTAGCAGCTGCACTGCATTTGCAAATATTATGTTTATACAGCCCGCGGAGATGATGCCAATAGATTGTCTGTATTGGTCTGTGAGCGATTTTGTGAGTACAGTGCAATAATCAAACTGTGGACTGGCAAATGTGTGGAGTTCCGTGTTGTAGCACGAAACTGTTGTGATTTTATTTAAATAAATGTGTGCAACATGACTGAATATAAAGCAGGTGATAGACAACAGAATTACCTTGTTGCAGAGCCGATTAACACAGCCGACGTGGTGCTTCGTAGATATCAATGCTGTGAAATGTATTATATTATACAAGAATCGGATACTGTTACAGACATCTGACTACAGCACCAACTTTGTTGCTGGTCTTTGAATTCCTCTCGCCTGCTCCCTGTGATGGATTCAGCTGGAAGCGTCACGTCTACCTGTGAGGTTGTGTCAGACTGCGCTGCATCTGTTGGAATCAATCAATGTTCTGTTGTAAATTCAGTGAGAAGGCAAATGCTGGATTAGGAAACAAACTCGGGGAATGCTGGAAACACGAAGCCCTTAGCACCTTGCATGGAAAGAGAAACCAGTTAGCACTCTTATCAGGGATCTCTCCGAGAACAGTTCTGAGGACAGATACTTTGACTGTTTTTCCACATATTCTGTTTTGCCTGGATGAGCGTTTCCAGCATTTCCTGTGTTTGTTCCATCCGTTGGCTGTTATTTTGCTGACAGGGATCGCCCTGGAAGTTGATAATTGTCTAATGGAAGAATCCCCCCTCAGCGCCGTATTTATTCATTACTTCCAAACGAGGTGCGAAAGGAGCTGGAAGAATATGTTCCATCCAGTATTGACTCTGAGGATGTAGTTACAAAGTCTAAGCTTTCCGCTGCCACTTTACATTTCGGTCATCAGGAATTGGTTTTCAGATAATCTTGACCGTATTTTACAATGTAAAGTCCTTCCCTTTCTCCGCCAGCTCTGCGCCCTCTCTCGACCCTCCCACCGCTAAATACAACGATAAAGTGGAAATATTACGGGATCCCCTCAAACTGCTGCATTGGCTTCTGCTCAGTATTTTCTCAACTTGCTGTTCCCTGTCTCTCTTTCAGCGAACTTGGTGGCGATTGTGATCCTGTCCCGGGGAAAGTGCGGTCTCGCCAAATGTATCACTCGCTACCTGGTGGGAATGGCAGCATCCGATCTCCTGGTCGTTATCTCGGATCCGCTGCTCAGGTTGTCAGTACGGATTTATTTCCCCCGATCATTCTTGCGAATTACTCCTGTGTGCAGACTCGGTGAATGGTTGGTTTCTGCCACCACTGCGAGCTCAGTTTGGCTGACTGTCGCTTTCACCGTCGATCGATTTGTGGCTATTTGCTGCGAGAAGCTGAAAATAAAATATTGCACCGAGAGAACGGCGGCTGTGGTTATCGGGATAGTGAGTGCGCTGGCCTGTTTCGAGGGTGTCCCCTGGGGCTTTGCATACGAGCCAGGAGAAATAATTGATGGTGTTCCCTGGGATTGTGTTTATACATGGAGCTACAAAAACGCTCCCGCATGGTTGATATTTGCGATATTTCATCGCATGTTTAACCCTTGTGTCCCAATTTTTCTGATGTTGTTGTTCAATATTCTGACTGTCAGACGGATTCTAGCGGCCAGTCGAGCCCGCAGGAGGCTCCGGGGACAAAAGAGTGGAGAGAATGACAAGGACCGGGAGATGGAGAACCGACGCAAATCCATTGTTTTGCTGTACAGCATAACTGCTAGTTTCATATTGTTGTGGGGAACAAACGTGGTATTTTTTATTTACAGACGGAGTTATGTTGATTCTGTCACGCGTCCCCTTTACATCACAGACCGCACATCGGAATTGCTGCAGATTTCCCGTTCTTGCACCAACACCTGTATTTACGCCGTGACGCAGAGCAAATTCCGAGAGGAACTAACGAATGCCGTGAAATACCCACTGAACCGGATTATGAAATTTTTGAAGCGTGAGAAATAAATACTGTAAAGTATTACAATTCAGCTGAGTTCATTCTCCCTATTCTATGCCCCCACTTGTGGGTAAATAGAAACAATGCGTTCAACAGAGTCGCAAAACAAGCACGAGCAAAACTTCAGATGCTCGAAGTACAAAATAATACACAGAAAATCAGATCCTGATGAAGGGCCTGGGCCCGAAACGTCGACCGTTTACTCTTTCCACACACAAAATGCTGGAGGAACTTACCAATCCCGGCAGCATCTATGGAAAAGTCTAAACTGTCGACGTTTGGAATAAACCCAAGTGCTGAATACGGGCGCGGAGGCCGAGTCGGGAGGCGTTACGGTCGTAGCCAGCGTGGAATTGGTGCCAAGGGAGTCTTTACACGGGGTCTTGGTTTCCGTAGAGAATTCAGGAACGATGCTGGACTCAGAACGGATAGTCCTAAGAACAATGGAACGAGGTTACTCAAACAGGAGTCGACCAACGAACTGGCTGCTCCTAGTTGTGATCACAGTGTCTTTATCTTGCAGTTTCTAATGGGAAACAGGTGTGTGTAGTTTAGTGGAACCTGGGAATGATTGGACATTAAATGTGGTGATTGAGGCCCAATTCCTGAGGTAAATTGTAAGGTGCCAGAAGGGACCATGGCAGTGTGTGGAGTGGAAAACTTCGGAGATAAAACCTACTGCTATTGTTATTTTGTATTGATGTCGTGGAATCTGTGGAATATTGGCGGAATTTCCTTCTCACAACGTTCCCCCTTGGATGACAAACATCTCGCATTAATTAACCTGTGCATCTGAACTGAACTTTCTTATACACCATCGTAAGACTGTATCAATTTCCACCTAAGCTTGAGGAAGTTTGGGGATTCATATATTTACACCTATATATGCGTAACACTGTTAACTCTTGAATTAACTGTTTTTAGTTAGTATATGACGTAATTACCAATAAAGTAGTGCTTTGTAAACAACAAAACCAGACTCCATTGTTGCCGATACTTCAATAAGTTTGCGTGTACGTGGCACTGTATTCGGTGAATAACGTCCCCAGGATGACTAGGACTCCGTTACCACCGGACGGGTCATTATCTGTTCGCTGTGTACAGGGAGGTTTTCAAAAACAATATATAGATTCTCCACCAGAGAGAGGGCAATATGTGGCATAGTGTTGGGAAATGAACCTAGCAAAATGATTGTTCACTGGGAAAGAATTAAGGATTATCTTTCTGGAGGTCGTCATCTAGTTATTGCTGAGGATAAGTCTGGACCTGCAGACTTTGTTGAAGGCAAATTAGAGCACAATAGGACAGGAATCGTAGAGCGCGATCAGGGAGCGGATGGTGCTTGTTAAGTCCTTGTCTGACATGTGACATGTCACTTACAGTCCAGATGATCAGAATGTAGGAGTTCCTTGTCCCTGTGAGGAAGGTGGAGAAAGACGGGGATGGTGAGGAACTTCAGATGATGCGAAATATATTTATTTAAGATGTTAGAGGAGTCATATGTAAAGTTTCGGAAGATGAAATTGGACAAGGATAGTCCCTGGCATTCTGATACTGAAGATGAGGCGCCGTTCGGTCTCTCAGACTAGATGGGTAAATTCATTAGGCAATTTATTCTATTGGGGGGCACAGACCACATGCTTTAAGCATGATGTTTAAACTGTCTACTGTAATGACACAGAACTTAGCAACATCTCTCACGTACTGCAAGGGAAGGTGATGGTCTATCTCTGGTATAAACATTCCCTGTTCATGTGACTGCTCAAGAAATGCCTGCAGTTGAATACCGGAACAGTGCACTTTCCACAAACTAGACGTCACCACCAGGACACAGACCTAAAATCCTTTAGTACTGTACTGTGCAGAAAGCACACGGACCTGGACACGCCCAGTACTGTACTCCACCGGTAAACATTAGTACAACACCAGCACTTCAAGACCAGAGTCCTACACAACCCTAATAACGGACTGCTATTTCATTCACACTCTCCCTTCTCTCCCACTGGGCATCATTCAGGATATAACTAAGAGTTTATCAAGAGTTGATAAAGGAGAAGCTTGAATGATATGTGCTTCGACTTTCAAAATTTTTGCAAAGCCACTGGCAAAAGCGGAACAGGAATGTAGGCAGGTTATGGAAAGATGTGAAATCAACAGAGTAATGTGAGACTGTAATTCCCCCAATGTTGACTGAGATTCTCTTAGTTTGGAGACTCACATGAGCGGAAACTTCTTGGCATCCTGGAAAGATTTACCAGTATTTACATCCTATACTATATTAAGTTTGTGCAGATTTAGCATGTCATCTAGAACTTTGATAATGTTCTATAGATCTATAGTGGAGAGCAGCCTGACTGGTCTGGTTCAGAGGAACCAATGACCTTGAATAGAATAGCAACGGAAAAGTTACGTATGAATCCAGTCTATCTCAGGTGAAGCCGTCCCCACCACTAAGCAGTGTCACTGAAAACAACATCCATTATCAAGGACCCCATCATCCAGGTCATGCTCACTTCCCGATGCTGTCATCAAGAAGAGATAAGGGTGTCTCACGTCCCACAGCACCAGACTCAGTAATAGCTATTAGCCCTCAGAGATTAGGCTTTTGCAGTAGAAGGAATAATTCTACTCACCCGAATAATGAACTCACATTCAGGGATTCCAAAGTTGATGTTCTTGCTAGTTACTTCAAATTCATGATCATTTAATTTTTCTTTTGTTCACTTACACAACTTTTTCTCTTCGTTGTCTTTTGTGCATTGGCGTTTTGTCCGTTTTTGATGTCTGGAGTTTTACATTGATTTATTTGTGTTTCTTTGTATTTACTGTGCATGCCCGCACAAATGTGTATGGTGATATTTGCAATTTAACAATAAATTTACATTCAACATTGAACTTCACCGAACATACCTTGTGAGGATAGGTGGAGTAAGGTAGGGTTTTTCCCTTTGGAGGGAAGCACGGTAAGAGGAGACTTGAGAGAGCTATACAAAATGATAGAAGGCATCAATTGAGTGGACGTTCAGAGTATTTTTCCCAGTATTGAAGTGGCTAAAAAAGGAGGCAGAATTTTAAAGTGATTGGAGAAATTTAATGGGGGTAAGGGGGTGGATGTCTGAGGTTAATTATTAAAGGCAGGAAATGTGTGGAATTCACTCCTAGTGATGGTGCTAGAGGCCTATGCACTAGCGACACTTAAGAGACCTTGCATTTGGCCATGACTCTTGCAATTGATGAATTTCAGTGGGAGACCATTTTGGTAACAGCCATCCTCAAAGAAGGACACATTCTTGGGTGGATGTGCTAAATTAAAGCCAAACTAATAATCTCTTATCTCCTTGTACTTCTTTCTCAGAACCTCTACCTTCTTATCCTGATCTGATCAATATTTTCCTCTTGAAAAGCCTCAGACCGAAGCTTTAACAGTTTACTCTGGTCCACAGATGCTGACCGATGTGCTGAGTTCTTCCAGCATTTTGTGTGTTGCAAGCTGATGAAAACTCTGTGAGGCAGGAGCTGGGGTGCGCAGAGAACAGGAGCAGCTGTCATTCACAACTAACCTGTAAGAGTTAAAGATGAATGGTTCAGAATTCAGATGGTTTCTGTGACGGGGAAAGACAAAAATCCAAATACAAGAATATTCAATGATCAGAGATGTTGCAAATGTAGTCAAAAATGAAGAGGAACCAGAAGGAAAGAATAAGGAAACCATAAGGAAATTAGACAAGCCCCTTGATAAATTAAACAGAGAATCAGCAGTGTTGAATGATAGTGGGGGAAGTGAAATGCTTTTGCTGAGCAAGACTGAAGAGAATACCAAAGAACATTGTACATACATTAAAAACAAAAGCGGCACCACGGAGAAGGCAGGAAAAGAATTAGAATCAGTTTTATTATCACCGGGATGTGTCGTGAACTTCGTTAACAGCCGTACAATGCAATACCTAACATAGAAAAAGAAGCATAATAAAACGATAATAATAATAAAAACGTAAATCAATTACACTACACGTATATTGAGCAGATTAAACATTGTGCAAAAACAGAAATTCTCTATATTAAGCAAGTAAGGCAGTGTCCACCGGTTCAATACCCATTTAGGAATCGTTTGGCACAGTGGAAGGAACTATTCCTGAATCGCTGAGTGTGTTCCTTCAGGCTTCTGTACCTCATAGCCGAAGGAAATAGTGAGATATGTACATTCCCTGAGTGCTGGAGGCCCTTGGTAACGGGCGCTGCCTTTCTGAGACACCACTCCTTCAATATGACCTCGTACTGTGTAGGCCATTAAGATGGAGCCAACTTAATTTACAATACGCTGCAGTTTCTCTCGGTTCTGTGCACACCCCATACCAGACAGTGATGCAGCCTATCAAAATGCTCTCCACTGTGCATCTATAGACGCTTTGGAGCGTATAAGTTAAGTCCTCGGAGCTCTTGTCACCCAGGAACTTGAAACTACTCACTCTCTCCACTTACGATCACTCTATGAGGAGTCGTATGTTTTCCTTTGTCTTTCTCTTTCAGAAGCCCACCATCTGCTCTTTCGTTTTACTGTCTTAGAGTGCCAAGTTATTGCTGCGACATCAGTCCAATAGCTGGCATATCTCACTCCTGTTCATCATCTCTTCACCACATGGGATTCTACCATAATGGTTGTATTGTCAGTAAATTCACAGATGGTGTTTGAGCTATGCCTAGACACAGAGTCATGAAATGTAAACATCTCCGTGGTGGAGCAGCGTAAGTATGCCTAGGGCCCGAAAAAGTGGCCAAATCACAAAATGAACATTTCACATCAGTATTCATCAAAGAGATAGTGATAAATTGCGAATGCTTGAAAAAAGTTGTCTGCACTTCTGGTGCAATACGACAGAAAGTGTGTAATTGTGTCGAAGTGGAGATTCACCAGGTTGTTATGGCATGTTGAGTTCTAAGGAGAGACTGCATTGGCTGGGACATTTTCCCTTTCGATCATAGAGGATGAGGTGTGAACTTAAAGAGGAGAAAGTATCATGAGATGTACCGATAATGTGAATGCACACAGGATGTTCAAGCAAATGAGTGTGTAAAATGAGAGGGCATAGTTTTGAGGTAAGTGGACAAAGATTGAAAGGGTACGTGAGGGACAACATTTTTTATACTGACAGTGATGGAGTCATGAAAGGAGAAAAGGGCCTGGATGGGTTCATTTCCTGGGTTTAAAAGATGCATAGACAGGTTTTGGATAGAATTACAACAGAGGGATATGGGCCAAATGCTAGATAATAGGACTATCTCTGGCTGGCATGGACCATTGGAACGAAGGGTACATTGCTGTGCTTTAGACTCCAGACAGAGGTCTGTATAACAAAGCAGGCAGAGCTTTAAGAAGAGGAGTGTGATGGTCGGGGGGGGGGGGGGGGAATCTAAGGATTAATTTCCTCTGAAGGTTACCATCTGAATGCAATTCCTGAATAGGAGGTGCAGACAGGGCCATCTCTATGAGCACCTCAATCACCAAGGCAGAGAAGGCCTCAGACCAAATGCTGAATTGGAGAGGACGTTCTATCGATAACCGGCAGACACATGATGGGCCAAAAACCTCTTTCTCAGCTGCATGTACCTGTGACTATTCTGTGGGAACCTGGAACACAGCATTTTAGGCCAAACTCACCTGAAACATTCAGAACTAGAGGAATGAATTTCTGTTGATCAATGGTATTAATTGCAACATGAGCCGCCTCCCTCCATTTTACACTGGGAATTGGTGCAGCATTGTGGGTAATATTAGGAAGGACAGATTGGTGGGTCAGTCGGCCAGCCTATATAGCCCTCCATACACCTCCAATCCCTGACGCTATACAAATTTCTCTTAAATGCCGAAATCATACCCACTATCACCAGTTCTGCTGACAACCTGTTCCACAATCTAGCCACCATCTGAGTGAAGAACTTCCCCCTCATGCCCCCTTTAAGCACTTCATCTTTCACTCTTAACATCTAGTTCTCTTCTCATCCTTGCATTGAAAAATCCTCCTTGCATTTATTCTTATTTCTTCTCTCTACTTCACTTGCCCCATTACTTCCCACAGTCAAGGACACTTCACCTCATGTCCTCAAAATTTATTGTTATTGTTTGTTCTTTTTGCATTTTCACAGTTTGTTGTCTTCTGTACTCTGGTAAATGCCCGAATTGGGCAGTCTTTCATTGATTCTGTTGTAGTTATTATTCTATAGTTTTGCTGAGCAGACAAACAAATTAATTTCAGGGTTTTATATGGTGACATATATGTTTATTCTACTAGGCATTTTTCTTTCTCCATACAGCTAATCTCACCCAATAACACCTCCCGTTCGCTACCTCCGTCCTCTTCGTCACTTACTGCCATCACTACACCGCCTGAGGTGGGGATTGAAAGGAGCATGAATACGGAACAGTGGGATAATGTAATTGCCTTGTGAGTGGGATGATGTAATGGTCTTGCGAGTGGGAGGATGTAATTGTCCCAATGACCGTGGGGTGATGTTATATAATGGGATGGCATGTTCCAAACAGTATTTAAACCAAAGCCCGCGACTGTGACACAATTCTCTTTCTTTTGTATCATTTATGTACAACGTTGTTGATGCCGGTCGGAGATTGGAAGCGCCATCGGTTTTCGTTCAGGAATTGTGGCATGCTCATTTGAGTTAAAACTCTGCAAAGTCGGGAAGGTTCGTGCAGTAACCACCTTCCAGTCAAAAGGTCAGTTCCTTTTGTTTCCACGTGCTTCCTCCGAACAAGGCATCTCCCGGCTCTGGGATCGTCAGATTTGTCGTTACTTCGAAGGAATCATTTGTTCCGGGGAAGTCTCCCCTCACTGACTGTATAAATCTCATGGACTTTTTGAATTTATCACCTTCAGTCTGTGCTTGGATGAGAACTCGTTTAAACAGTTTCTAAGTTTGAGTGCTTGTTAGATATTACGGTCAACAGTTAACTTCCGGTTAAGCTCGTCGTTCGTTTACTGTTCTAAGTTTTGAGTAGAGGTTAATAAATCTCGGGATTTGTTTTAAACCCTGTCTCAGTTTCATATTAATTACTGCTGCATTCGTAACAATCCCATGAAGGACATGTCAATGTAGCAATAGGTAGAGGTTTCAGGTGATGTGTCAGAGGGTGAGAAGGGATAAGAGGATTTGCTTTATGATTCCAATCTGTAATGCATTGCCTGCCTGTTTGGTGAAGGTAGGTACTCCGGCACTTGCCAGAAATATCTCAGCAGAGACTTGAAAGGCCAACACATCAATGCTAAGAGAGCAATTTCAAAAGAACTGTATTCAAGATGCAAGATTCAAGATTACTAATTATTATTCTTCAGCACACAAGTGGGAAGGAGGACAAAATGATTGTTAGTCCAGATCTGATGCAGCATAATAACACTATAACTATAAAGAACACAATTAAAAAAAAAACCTGATCAAAACAATCTCCTTTGTCGAGCTTACATTGAGATAGAGGTTATTTGCTTGAAACCCTCCAATCCTCCGGAACCTCTCCCGTCCCCATTGATGATGCAAAGATCATCGCCAACACAGCAGCATGGGTTACATCTCATCCGGTCTCGGCGACTTATCCAACTTGATGCATTCCAAAACCTCTTGCACATTCTCTTTATTAATATCTACATGCTCAACTTTGTAGTCTGCTGCAAGGCATCGCTACAGTCTCCATAATCCTTTTCCATAGTGGAAACTGAAGTAACGTATTCATTAAGTACCTCTGCTATTTCCTGCAGTTCCATACAAACATACCCACTGTCACTCTTGGTAGGTCCTATTCTTTCACGTCTTCTCCTCTTGCTCTTCATATCCCTGTACAATGCCTTTGGTTTTCCTTAATCCTGCCCGCCAAGGCCTTCTCATGGCTCCTTCTGGCTCTGCTAATTTCCTTCTTAAGATCCTTCCTGTTCCTTTTCTTCTAGAGTTCTAACATTACCTAACTCTCTGAACCTTCTGGAAGCTTTTCTTTTCTTCTTGACTAGATTTATTACAGCCGTTGTACTCCAGGGTCTCTGTACCCTACTATACCTCTGCAGAACTCCACACAAACATGCCCTAAATATTTGCCTCATTTATTCCGTACTTTTCCCTGAGAACGTCTTTCTAGTTTATGCTTCCAATTTCCTGACTTTTAGCCTCATAATTCCTCATACTCCAATTAACCGATTTTCTAACTTGTGTGTTCCTATCTCTCTCAAATGTTATTGTAAAGGAGAGAGATTTATGATCACTATCTCAAATATGTTCTCCCACTGAGAGATCTGACACTTGAGCAGGTTCATTTCCCAATACATAATTAAGTATTGTCTCTCCTCTTGTAGGCATATCTGCATACTGTGTCAAGAAACCCTCCTGAACACTCCTAACAAACTCCACCTCATCTAAACCTTTTACTCTAGGGAGATGCCAATCGATATTTGGTACATTAATGTCTTCCATCAGAGCAACTCTGTTATTATTACACCATTCCCGGATCTGTTTTCCGATCTGCTACTCGATATCCCTGTTACTATTGGGCGGCCTGTATTAAAAAAAACACCCAATAAATTTATTGCTCCCTTCCTGTTCCTGACTTCCACCCACAGAGACTCCGCAGACAGTCCATCCATGGCGTGCACAATTTCTGCAGCCGTGGCACTATTTCTGTTCAACTGTGCCACGCCCCCACTTCTTTTGCCTCCCTCCCTGTCTTTTCCGAAAGATCTAGAAACCGGCACCGGAACTAACCATTTCTGTGTCTGAACCATCCAAGTCTCTGTAATGGCCACTACGTCATAACTCCAAATACTGATCCACGATCTAAACTCATCCGCTTTGTTCACAATACTCCTTGTGTTAAAATAGACACATCTTCGGTATGAGCGCGTCATTTTCCTATCTCCTAACTGTCCTCCCTCTCGCACTGTCTACAAGCGTTCTGTATTTGTGGCGCAACCTCCTCTTCCCAGTCTCTTCAGTTCGGTTCGCTCCCTCTAACAATTCTAGTTTAAACTCTCCCCAGTAGCCTTAGCAAACCGCCCCGTCAGAATGTTGGTTCCCCTTTGGATTCAAGTGAAACCCATCATTTTTGTACAGGTCGCACCTGCCCCAAAAGAGGTCCGAATGACTCAGAAATCCGAATCCTTGAGCACTTCTCCAATCCCTCAGACAAGCATTTATCCACCAGCTCATTCTATTCCTATTGTCACTGTGCCGTTAGAGATCAGTGAGCCGGTCTGCAGTGGTTGGAACGATATTGGGGTTTATTATTAAGGATGACTTTTCAGGGCGCTTGGACGCATATGATAAAATGGGCCAAAGTAAACACACACACACACACACACACACACACACACACACACACACACACACACACACACACACACACACACACACACACACACACACACACACACACACACACACACTGGTGTGCCTCAAGGATCTGTTCTGGGACCCCTACTCTTCGTGATTTTTATAAATGACCTGGATAAAGAAGTGCCGGATTTGCTCTTGGCAACAAAGGTTGGAACTGTGAATAGTCTGAAGGGCTGTCAAAGGTTACAGCGTGACATTAAAAGGAAGCAAAACTGGGCTGAGAAGTGCCAACTGGAGGTCAACCCAGATAAGTGTGAGGTGGTGCATTTTGGCAGGTCCAATACGATGACAGAATATAGTATTAATGGTAAGTCTTTTGTCAGAGCGGAGGATCGGATGGATCTTGACGTCTGATTCCGTAGAACACTCAAAGTTGCAGAGCAGGTTTTCTCGATAGTTAAGAAAGCAATGCAAAGAGGATGCAGAACACATAGAAAGGGTACAGAGGAGATTTACAAGGATGTTGGCTCGATTGGGGATCATGCATTGTGATATTAGGTTGAGCGAATTTGGCCATTTTTCCTTGAGCGACGGAGGATGAGAGGTGACCTGATAGAGGTGTATAAGATGATGCGAGGCGTTGATCGTGAGGATATTAAAGGGTTCTTTCCCACGGCTGAAATGGCTAACACGAGAGGGCACAGTTTTAAGGTGCTTAGATGTAGGTGCAGAGGAGATATCAGGGGTAAGTTTCTTTTTGTTTACGCAGAGAGTGAGAGTACCTAGAGAGTAACCCGAGGAAGTTTCTCAGGTAAGAATATGTTCGGCACAGCTTTGTGGGTCGATGAGCTTATATATGCTGTATGCTTTGTATGTTTCTGTGTTTCTCTCTCTAACTCCCGCTCTCTCTCTCTCTCTCTCTCTCTCTCTCTCTCTCTCTCTCTCTCTCTCTCTCTCTCTCTCTCTCTGTCTCTCTCTCTCTCTCTCTCTCTCTCTGTCTCTGTCTCTCTCTCTCTTTTACACACACACACACACACACACACACACAACACACACACACACACACACACACACACACACACACACACACACACACACACACACACACACACACACACACACACACACACACACACACACACACACACCGTTCACAGCAGCGGAGCGCCACAGCCTAAGCGTAATGAATGGATCCATTATTCAGCGGTTAATGGATCGAAACTGTGTTCTGCTCTATTTGTTGTGGGCGGCAGCAGTTTTCCTTCATTGCATTTTAAAGCACGGAGTTGTCATGTTCAGCAAGGATACAAATCAATCTTACGCATTTACATTGACATGGTTATCAGTTTTTGGATTTTGTATTGTTTTGTTTGATTGAAATGATTATCCCCGTTGTCATCTTTAAATGTCATCTACTATCTGCATCAGAGAAGCAACATGCACAAATTACTGGAGGAACTCAGCAGGCCAGGCAACATCTAAGGAAAGGAGCGAAACGTTGGCTTCACTCTTTCTGAGGAGTACAGGCGTGTTCTATAAAGAAAAATGAAAGAAAGAAAGAAAGAAAGAAAGAAAGAAAGAAAGAAAGAAAGAATGAATAAATAAATAAATTTATTATTGTGTGTGTGTGTGTGTGTATATATATATTTATATATAATGATAGAAACACAGAGCGGGACAATAACATTTGTAGAAAGGGGGCAGATTTAATGTTTCGGGTGGATGCCCGATTGTCACAAATGGAAAGCAGAGAAAGAGACGGAAGTCGAGACAAGAGAGCTGGCAAGCAGACGACGAGTAGAAAGGAGGAAAGAATGAATGAGGAATAAGAAATGAAACGAAAGATAGCGAGAAGGAGAGGAGCTATCACCAGGTTAAAGAAATTAATGTTTATCCCGTCAGGTTGAAGATTATACAGAAGGAACATGCTCTCCCGAACCTGAGATTTGCCTCAACTTGGCATTGGAGGAGGGGATGAACCAACATGTCGGAATGACAATGTGTAACAAAATTAAAATGGCCGACCAGTGGGAAATGATGCACGTAATGGAGCAAAGGGGATCGACAAAGTAGTCTCTGAAACTATGTCGGTCTCACCGATGGACGCACCGGGACTACCGATACATTAGACCCAGACAGATACCCGGTTGGAAGGACTGTTTGACGGCCTGAATAGCGCGAGGCAAGACGTGAATGGGCAAGTGAAGCATCTCCTTCGCTTGCAGGGACAAGTGCGAGGAGGGAACCGGGAGGGTCGGAAATAATTGTCAAAAGAATCACGGAAAGAATGGACCCTGCCGAGGTAAAGATGCGATTGGAGGTAGAATCCCGTTGAGTACGGCAGAATGACGTACTCCATTTGGAGGCTCGTGTATTGTTAGGTAAGGACAGGAAGAACTGTATCCATGTTAGGGAGGTTGGAAGTTGTGATTAGCACGGATGTCAGTGAAATTGAGGAGATGCGAGTGAGGGCATAATCAATGGTAGAGGAAAGGATAGCGCACTCTCTGAAGAGGAATTTAGAGGGAAGCTGGAAAGCACGTCGTAGGGATCGAAAAATAATCCCAAAGTATCTCAGTTCACCGAATAAGAAGAGTATGTCTATTAAGAATCGCTTTCAATTAACCCACAAATGAAATGGGTTGCAGATGGCCCGATCAACATGACTCTACGGTATGAAGCACAATTTATATCTCGCCTGTTTCACATCGAGGACAACCAGCAGAAGGAAGGCAGAGCTCCCTCAGGCGGCTCTGTTAAGTAGTGATCAAACTACTTTAAAATACATTATTTCATTGACTTTCATTTAGAATGAAATTAATTATTAATTACATGGACAAGCTGCTCATGAGTGCATTTCATTGGAAATCGGGGTAGATATGGAGATGGTGGGGGAAGCCGTTTGACCTCACAAGATGTGGCACAGCTCTAAGGGCTAACTAGTCCCAGACTGACAGGTCATGAAGGTTAAAGTCGAAAGTCACACTCTACGCACTCGGTCAAGGAGAACAGAGATACCAAGATGTTAGTTGCCTCACGAAGACGGTGACACCGAAGTTGTGAACAGGTGTTGAGAAGTGAAAGCTGACAGGAACTTTACCGAGAATGTCCAAATTGGTAAAACAATCGTGGGTCATGAGCATGCTCATAGAAAATCAATGCCCGTTTATTATGAATTAGAACGCAATGCCCGGATATTAAGTTCCGCACATTTAAGCTGTTTAGATTGCAGCAACTTAATGAGGATATGAGAAAGGGAGCAGGTATTGAACTGGAGTGTTATCACTATCCAATACACATTACATATCTCACGTCAGTGACGGTCTCGCTGGAAAGGACAAAATAATGGAGTAATGCTCGCAACCACTGGATCGAGGACAAACCTATTCCTGTTTAGAAAAACAAATAAATAATTGACAGACTAATAACGCTTAAAAATCACATTTCATTTGTATGATTTCGTTTTATTGCGGAGGACTCATGTTTGTTAGTTGAACGTCAGATAGAAGACATCAATGTACATCATCTGAAATTTTCATTACCGTGGTCCCTGGGAAGGTTGGCCTAATTTATGTAAATCAATTACAATTATGAAACGGAATGTCGAATATTTATTGCTCTCCATAGATGCTGCCTGACCTACTGAGTTTCGCCAGTATTGTATATGTAGAATTTTCCCGAATGCCCGTTGTGCAAACATATTTACACATTTCTGGCGTGCAGTTATGTTAATGATAGTACATCGTCGTCATGTGTGCTGAGGTTAATATCACATTAATAGAGACATAAATGTATTAAAAAACTCAATCATATCCTTATGTAAAATTAAACCATTAAATGAACACGAATTACCTTTAGTTTCTCAGTTTATGCCGAAGATTTCTTTCCATTGTCCAGTAACAGAAAAAAATGCACTGGCCAGAATATTCACCTTAGGCATCAAGATACAGTTAATCTATGATACCCCGAGCGTATCCCAAAGACATACCATGGAACACCGAGGGTTGCAAGCACGTTTCCGTAAATTCTGACGATGTAGAAAATTTCCGGATTATCCCAATTTTTAAACCGAGCAGCGATCAGTTGTACGAATTGTCCCAACTGTGTGTATTCACTTATTTGAAGAGTTTTTTTTAATAAAGCAGTTAGAAGCACAGTTAATTCAGTTAATTTTCCTATTAGTCTCATTAAATGCATTCCTCTGAAGGAACAAGCAACGTCACCTATTTTTACTTATTGTGCTATTGCCCATTTCGCTTAGCTCTTCAACGAGAATTAGAAAGACATTCAGATGACACTTCTACGAAGCATTTTCAGTGGGGTTGGTCAGTGCAATTCTGTTTCACAGTGCTTGAATCCTTAAACATAATTGCAAAACAAACGCACGGCCCTTCAGCTACCGGTCACTATAACATTCATAGTAACAGGTGGATCGATAAGATGAAGCGCGTTCAATGTGGGTAGACTATGCTATCCTGGGAGGGGACAGTTTAGTCACTGTCTTGTCTTTCCAGTACAGTGCTGTTCGTGCTTCAGGCGAACACATTAGCTCGTTACATTTACAAAGAAGAAAATTGATTGCGTGCCTGAATAGCTCAAGATTTGAACAGGTCCAACAAATCTGAGCACCTGCAGAAGCCACCGTTTGTGACAATGAATAGCAGAGATTCCCGGCCGTCTGTTTGAAGAAAATCCTCCTCGCCTGTGCTCCAACGAGAATTTCTTATGTTCTGTGCCATGAAAACCAGATGGTGAAAGAGGTGCGTGGCATCCTGGCCTTCATCGTAGAAGCACTGGAGGTGTTGGAGTATTGTGCAATAGGTGTACGAATTATTAATTAGTTCGCACTTGGATCACCCTGTGCATTTCTAGTACCCACACCGCAGGAAGGATGCAATTCAGCTGAAGAAGGGGCCGATTATTTTCATATTGATTATGCCTGGACTGAAGGGCTTGGGTTTCAAGGAAAGTTTGCATACGCGGGGTTTGTTTTTGATGGTCGTTTCGGCTAAGGCCGAGACCCTTCGTCTGTACTGAAGAAGTGTGAAGGGGGGTGTGGGAAGAGGCCCTATAAAGAAGGTGGAGGAGGAGGGTAGGTGCCAGGTGAAAATACAATCAGAGGAAAGATCAAGGAGTGGGGGAGGGGAATGAGGGAGGGGATAGGCAGGAATGGTGAAGAAGGAATGTAAGGGGAAAGCACTATGGGTGGAAGAAGAAGGCCGATTCATGGCAGAGGTGACAGGCAGCTGGAAGTTCAAAAATGTACTGGGCGAAATAACATTTTAACGATGAGAACGGTCAGCACTTGTGTTATGACCCCAGCCCCCTCCTTTGTGAGATTCGCAAGAGCCCTAGTCAAGGGGGGGTCAAATGACCCAAGAGAGAGAGGGAGACGTGCTGAAGACCACGTTCCCCCGGGAAGCAGAATAAAGCGACTCTTTGACTATTGTCTCATGAAGACCACGTGTAAAGCCCTCGGGCAAAGTGGGCTTGTCGCTCAACAAGACAAAAACCTAGGACATAGCCATTGTCTTGGGAGACACCTTTGTGGGATAAGGAACTGGCCTACGTGCAAAATCTCAGGGCAATGTGAGGTGGGTGATGGGGGAAGGATTGCCTCGCCCCCCCCCACCCTGATGGACATCTACAACCCTGCCAGTCCAGATAAAAGGTGGGCTGCCGAGGCGGGGCGCCAGACGCACCAGAAGATACGCGAGAATTCCTGCGACCGCATTTTGAGAGCGACAGCCGGTGGTGGGTTTCGTGTGCGTCCTTTCCTTGCCGGGGATTGGCGACCTCACCACGGAAGAACGGCCTAGCTACAGGGGAGGCCACAGATGAGAGTTCATTCCCCAACGAGACTTCCGACTACCTCCTACAGGTTGGAAAACCTGTCGGGTAAATGTTTCATTCTCTTTCTCTCTTTCTAACAAAAGTGCACCAACGCGACACCACGACAATGGCAGCGGGTGGAACTGCAGTGACCGCAAAAAGACTTTTAAATATCCAGTAAACAATATATATCTACATTACCCCTGGACAACGATAGAGCTTATTTCTGATTGATTATTACTATACCTGTGCTTTAGATTGAGTTTTGACGACGTATATGATCTGAATGTTTTGTATTAACCATACGTTTGTGCCCCTTTATAAATAAAAGCGTTTGAAAATAGTAGCATCAGGCTTCGGTGGATCCATCTATCTTTGCTGGAAAACTACCCGGTTACTGGGGAACGTAACAAGTGGGTTGCTCGTCCTGGATTTGAAACCGAAGGGGAGGGTCAGTGAATCGGGCTGTAAGTCCAAACTTAATTCTGGTTACGCAGGTAGCCAGACAGGAAACCAGCAAAGATGGGTGTGGGCGAATTTATGAGAAACCCGACTGTAGAGGCGCTAGGGATGGCTACCAAATCAGACTTGGTAAATCTGGCAAAGGGGTTAGGCCTCGCAGAGATGAGGTCATCAATGAAAAAGCAGGAAGTGCGAGGGGTCATAAATCAGGATTACATTGAAAAGGAGGTGTTTGCAGCTGAGGATTTGGAAAATATCCCCGAAAAGAGATTAGCGAGTGGGACAGATCAGGTAGAGTTGGAGAAAGTAAGGTTGGACCATGATCTTAAAGTAAAGCAGCTAGAAGCAGCTGAAAAGGCTGCGGAACGAGCTGCAAAGGAAAAGGTGGAGGAAAGGGAGCAGGTGTTCAAACTAAAGGAATTAGAGATGAAACGGGGTCATGAGCTCCAGCTAAAGCAGCTAGAAGCAGAAACAAAAGAGAAAGAGAAACAAAGGAGCCATGAATTGGAGCTGGACAGGCGAAAGCAAGAGCGAAGAGCTCAAGGGCAAGAGAGAGAGGAGGGGTTTGATGTTAGTCGGGCGTTGAGGTTGGTTCCCCCGTTCGAGGAGACGGATGTTGATAGTTATTTCTTGCTTTTTGAAAAGGTGGCAGTGAATCAGAAGTGGCCCAGAGAGCAGTGGGTGGCGTTGTTACAAAGTGTGTTACGAGGGAAAGCACAGCAGGCATATGCCGCGTTGCCCCCAGAAGGGGAAGGGAATTATGATCAAGTAAAGGAGGCCATTCTCCGAGGTTACGAGTTAGTGCCTGAGGCGTATAGACAAAGGTTCCAAAATTTAAGAAAAGGATGGAATCAAACGTATACCGAGCTAGCCCATGAGAAGGGTGTGCTCTTGGACCGTTGGTGCACCGCGGAAAAGGTGGCCGAGAATTATGGGCGTATCAGGGAGTTTTTTTGATTGAGGAATTTAAAGGTTGTGTTCCGGAAGAGATCCGGATGTATTTGAATGAGAGGACGAATCAGTCCATCTCAGAAATTGCTAGGTTCGCAGATGAATATGCCCTAACCCACAAGACAAAGGTTTCCTTGCCAAAAAGTTACCAGAGAGACAGTGGGAACGGTAGAGAAAGTCCGCTGGCTGAGGCGGAGATCCCGCTGGGAGTAGTGGTAAAATTGAGGAGGAGAGGCAAGACGGCAGGAGAGGTCCTGGCGTGATCTGTTTTAATTGTGGAAAGGTGGGTGATATTGCATCTAAATGCTTTGCTCCGAGAATGGAGCCAGAGAGAGGGAAAGCAGCGATCCCTATCGGGTGTGCAGTGGTAATCAGAAAATCGGTAAGAGGGTCCCAGGGGAGCAGAGAGCGCGAGGGGTCGGAGATTTATATGTCACACGGAACCGTGTCTGTGTGGAAGGGGGACCCGCCAATTCCCGTACGGATTTGGAGAGACACGGGGGCGGAGCTATCATTAATTAGACGTAACGTATTACAATTCGGACCTCCGACGGGCGAGGTAGCCCTGAGAGGAATAGGAAAAGGGACAGAAAGGGTGTCTTTGCGTAGGGTTATTTTGGATTGTGAGCTGGTGTATGGATCAGTTGAAATGGGGGTGCCATCAGAATTCCCGAGAACTGACGTGGATGTCCTCCTTGGGAACGATTTAGCAGGAGGAAAAGTTTGGTCGGCCATGACTATGACCTGCCGACCGGTGGGTGTTGAGGCCCCGCCCATAGAGTCCCCGAGCTATCCCGCATGCGCGGACACTCGCAGCCTGTCGAGAACGGCAGCTGAGAAAGCGAGCAGTTTAAAATTGGCCCAGACGTCTTTACCGACCCTGTGCCACGAGGGTTTCGAGGGTGGTAAAACGAGGAATAGTAACGTAAAAGGGGGTAAGGGAGAGATGGAAGATCTGCCCTTAGCGAAGAAAAAGGTCCTAGAAGTAGGAAATAAAGATGAGAAACAGATAAAGCTGTTAAAAGGTCCAGGGTTGGACATGGATGATCTGTCTGGTTTGGCAGGACTGTTTGAAGAAGTTGAAACTTCTAAAGGTGTTCCCGATGATGAAATGAGGGCAGTCCTAGATGAAAAGGATGCCATTACCTTGAAGAAGTCTGCTGTGTTGGCAGATGGGGTTGTTTCAGCCCGCGGGGTTGAGTTTACTCCGGAAGTGAGTTGCCCAGAGAGTAACTGGGAGGATCAGGGGAATTTAGAATTTGAAAAGGGTACGGGTATTGAAAGTCTGGAAGAGGCCAATGCCCCGTTTGAGTGTGTCCAAGATGGGGTTGCACGTAGTCCTGAACCTAGTCACGGAGCTCAGAAAAAGTCTGAGGTATTTGACTCAGCTGGACGAGACGGTCGTCCTTTTTGGAGCAGATAGACTTGGTTCGGGAAAGAAGGGGTTAACCTTGGAAAGTGTGAGTTCCCAGATGGTTGTGCTGAAGGGGGTGCTCAGAGTTAATGTGGAGTTTACGAATGGGGAGATAACTGTTGTTGTGGAGGAGAACGGTAAATCTGTAGTTCCCAAATCGAATGAAAAAAAGTTAAAGTCTAGATTGATGCCTGCGCATCGATTACAGGTTGATTTGGAATGTAAGGGTGCCTCACACGCTATTGTTATTCAAGAAAGCGCTGTGAGGAAGCCAAAATTTAAATGCGGCCGGAGAAAAAGGTTCGAAATGAAACACATCAGCCTGCATAGTCTTGACAAAAGGGTTAACTACCTGTGTAGCATTAAAGAATTGGGTGGAAATTCCCATGATGGACTAGGTTGGGGACACGGAGTTAAGAGAATAACCCTCGTGGAAAGGAAAGGCGGCCTCGCCAAATTACTCGAGTTCCCCACGGGGAGACTCTCCGGAAAAGAGGCGATGGTTAATAGAAAATGCCATTTTTAAACAGCAACGCCGGTTGTACGGGTTTGCGCCAAAGCCTGTGACTAATAAAGACAACCCCTTTGGAGACCTGCCGGTGAAATAACACGACCGAAACGATTAGTATTTGTATAAACTTTTGTAGATGCACCTAAGCTAAGATCACACAGAAGAAAATAAATAAATAGGTGGTTATTGAGCTGAAGTTTGATGCTACCAGACTTTAGTACGGTACGCGATGTTAAGATATTAAAGAAAGGGACACTGTAATTGTTACCTGTTTAGATACTGACTTGAATGCATAACGGTAGTACTCTGTGAAGAGAGGAGCTTGTGTATTGTGTTAGAAAAATAATCCTATAAGACTCTGTACCAACTTGTTTTTAACCGCTGGTAAAAAACTTTTAAGAGGGGAGGTGTTATGACACCAGCCCCCTCCTTTGTGAGATTCGCAAGAGCCCTAGTCAAGGGGGGGTCAAATGACCCAAGAGAGAGAGCGGGAGACGTGCTGAAGACCACGTTCCCCCGGGAAGCAGAATAAAGCGACTCTTTGACTATTGTCTCATGAAGACCACGTGTAAAGCCCTCGGGCAAAGTGGGCTGGTCGCTCAACAAGACAAAAACCTCGGACATAGCCATTGTCTTGGGAGACACCTTTGTGGGATAAGGAACTGGCCTACGGGCAAAATCTCAGGGCAATGTGAGGTGGGTGATGGGGGAAGGATTGCCTCGCCCCGCCCCCCACCCTGATGGACATCTACAACCCTGCCAGTCCAGATAAAAGGTGGGCTGCCGAGGCGGGGCGCCAGACGCACCAGAAGATACGCGAGAATTCCTGCGACCGCGTTTTGAGAGCGACAGCCGGTGGTGGGGTTCGTGTGCGTCCTTTCCTTGCCTGGGATTGGCAACCTCACCACGGAAGAACGGCCTAGCTACAGGAAAAGCCACAGATGAGAGTCCATTCCCCAACGAGACTTCCGACTACCTCCTACAGGTTGGAAAACCTGTCGGGTAAATGTTTCATTCTCTTTCTCTCTTTCTAACAAAAGTGCACCAACGCGACACCACGACAACGGCAGCGGGTGGAACTGCAGTGACCGCAAAAAGACTTTTAAATATCCAGTAAACAATATATATCTACATTACCCCTAGACAACGATAGAGCTTATTTCTGATTGATTATTACTATACCTGTGCTTTAGATTGAGTTGTGATGACGTATATGATCTGAATGTTTTGTATTAACCATACATTTGTGCCCCTTTATAAATAAAAAACGTTTGAAAGTAGTAGCATCAGGCTTCGGTAGACCCATCTATCTTTGCTGGAAAATTACCCGGTACTGGGGAACGTAACAATAACATTTTAACGATGAGAACGGTCAGCACTTGCCACTCACTGCTATAGTGAGTGGTGGCAGCCTTTGCTAAACTGGTATTTAAGAGCTTTCAGACAGCCACATAAATATGTTGGGAATAGAAAGACATAGATCAGACAGACGCAGAAGAGACTTAGTTTTATTTTGTATTGTATTCAGCACAGACATCGTAAGCCAGGGTGCTTGTCCTGTGCCCTAATGTGCAGTGTTCTCCGTGAGCAGTAACGATGCGATCCAAGGACGCACATAGCTTTATCTTTGACCACGCGGAAGAATGCAGAAAGGTGTGCTGCCTCATGAGTGCCAGTGATAAGCATGACTCTGAGCAGGCACACGCAGGGTGGGCAGCCGGATGTCGTGGTGCACAATGGATCAAAACTAGAGGGAAATGTGGAGGGAAAGACAGAGGGGGAAGGAAAGGTGCAGAGGCTGGGCGGTGGCGAATGGGAGGAATAGGACGATTCAGAGGGATGGTGGGGGAATGTGGAGGGCTATTAGAGTGATGAGAGCGAGTGCGAATGTGAGGGGGAGGGAGAATGAGAGTGAGAGTGAAAGAGGGACGGAGTGAGATGGCGAGAGAGAACCTTTCATGTTCTTTCTTTGTTTTGTGGCTATCCTGAGAAGACAAATGGGTATATGCTTGCACGTTTTCATGATAAATAAAACTTTGAGCCTTTGAAAATTGTAGGCACAGAGATCTTTGAAAGTGTAACAAGGGCCCGTATCAATAAGGATGATGAATATGGGACTGAAGATGTTATATTTGAATGTGCATAGTATTCTTAATACGGTAGGTGATCTTGCGGAACAGTGAGAGATTGGCATGTGGGCATCTCGGAGATATGACTGAAAGAAGAACATAGTTTGGAGCTTAACATCGAAGGATGCACATTCGATTCGAAAGAAACAGGAGGAAAGATAGAAGGGGTAGGGTAGCTCATTTGGTAACTAAGAAAC
This sequence comes from Hemitrygon akajei, assembly GCF_048418815.1. Taxonomy (NCBI): domain Eukaryota; kingdom Metazoa; phylum Chordata; class Chondrichthyes; order Myliobatiformes; family Dasyatidae; genus Hemitrygon; species Hemitrygon akajei. Next base: position 34,703,487 of record NC_133151.1, on the reverse strand, counting down.
CAAATCCTTCGAAAAAGGTGACATTGGACCAGAAGATGTAGATCCTTCACGGAAGGGTTCAGAAACTGCTACGCTTGGAATACCTTGATGGGAGTGAAATACAGACATCCATAGGTAGCCATGAAGTGGGCTTAAAATTACAGCAGGAGATCAAAAATGTACGTAAAAAGGCCAATGTTGAAATTGCAATAGTCATAGGGGATTTCAAAGTAGATTGAAAAATCTGGTTTGTGCTGAATCCCAAAAGAGGCAATTTGCATACTGCCGATGAGATGCCTTTGCAGTGCAGCTTGTGTTTGAGTCCACAAGGAGAAAGGAAATAGTGGATGATGTGTTTTGTAATGAAAGGAATGCTTGGAAGGTAGTGGCCATAATACGATAGAATTCAGGCCTGCATTTGCGTAGGAGAAGGTAAAATCTGATCTAATTGGTTAACACTGATGTGAAGGGAAATGCAGAGGCTTGAGTGTGGAATTGGCTAGAATTGATTGGAATGAGACACTAAAAGGAATGATTGGTCAACACCAATGTCTGTTGTTCCAGGTAGATATTCGGACAGGGCAAGGGAGATATATATCAAAATATGAAGAAGTACTCTAAAGGGATGATGATGCAACCTTGGCTGACAAAGGAAGTCTAAGGCAGGGTAAAGCAAAAGAGAGAGCAAATACTATAGCAAAACAGAAGTCAACTAAAAAGCCACAAGGAGAGAAAAGATGAAGTATGACGCGAAGTTTGCCTATAACGTAAAAGGGGATACAAAAAAATCATATTTTTAAGTACAAAAGAAAGACGAGAGTGGATATCAGGCTCCTGGAAAGTGAAGCTGGAGAGGTAGCGATGAGGAACGAAGAGACGGCTGACGAATATAATAATTTAGCAGGGGATGTGAACAAGAGTGTCGGACATTCGGATAGAACAGATATTAAAAATAACAAGAGTAGCGTACAGTCAGAATGTCAGGAAGAGCAGACAGATGATAGGACAAAATTGAAGACGGCAGAGTTAATATCAGTGCATTAGGGAAGCTACATCAAAAAAGGTAGCATATACAGTACACAAAGTGCTATATTTCAATGCACGAAATATGATAAAATAATGTTAATGTTCTTCATGCACATTCCCAGATTGTTGGGTACGATCTTATGGCCAGCACTGAATCGTGGTTGAAGGATGGGTACAAATCGGAGCTGGATGTCCAAGATTACACATCGATCGGAGTGACAGGAAGTTAGGAAAAGTGGGTGGAATGCATCTGTTGGTAAAGCACAGCATCAAATCATTAGGAAAACGTGACATAGGACTGGAGGAAGTTGAATATTTGTGGTTACGTTGAGAAACTGTAAGTGTAAAAGGACTGTAAAAGTGTAAAAGTGTAACAGGTCTCCAAACAGTCGACGTGATATGGACTACAGATTACAAAGGGAAATAAAAAAGGCGTCTCAAAATAGCAACGTTGTATTCACGGGAGATTTTAACATGCACGTGGATTAGAAAACATCAGGTTAGTAATTGATCTCACCAGAGTAAATATGTGGAATGTTATTAACAGCAGTTAACCTGGAGTCGATTAGGGAGTTAAGGTAACGGAGCACTTAGGATACAGTGATGACAGTACGATAGAGCGCAACTTGAAATTTGATAGGGAAAGAGTAAACTCTGAAGTTGCAGTACTTCAATAGAGTAAAGGAAATTCCAGTGGTATTGGAGAGCAGTTTGCCAAAGTAAATTAAAAAGATATGCTGGCATGGATGACATTGTGCAAAATGGCTTGACGGTCTGGTAAAATGTGTAAAGTGTAAGATAGATGTATTCCAAAAAGAATAAGAAAATACTCAAATGGAGAAAAGAATAGAATCGTGGCTCTCAAGGTAAAACAAAGCTAATGTAAAAGCAAAATAAGGGATGTACAACAAAGAAAAATTAGATAGTGGTTTCGGAAGTTTTTCAAAATCTCCAGAAAGCAACTAACATCATTAGCATGGAATAGATTAAAATGAGGGCCTATATTATAACAATTAGCGGGAATGTAAAGAATAGCGAAGCTTTTTATCAAAACCAACGAAAGTCAAATAAAAAGGCACAAAGGACAAGAAATATAAAATACGTTTCTACTTCGGCCAGTGACAGAGGTAGAAGACGATTTTGCAGATGGATATTGTAACGTTCTCGCTCGGGTGTAACGTAACGCCGAGGTAAACGTCGAGATAAACCGGAGTCAATGAAAACAAGGTCGCAGTAAGATTAACCATTTACTGTTCACTCTTCACATTAACGTATGGTGAAAACTGTTGATAAAACAATACAAGATTGGTACAGTGTTTGTTTCCTTCTAAATATCACATTTACATTGTGAATACTTGCAAAGGTAAAACTACAATAACTACATCCCATTAAAGTGCAGCATACAGTCAGAATCTAGCTGCTCCATTGACTG